>NC_053024.1:696745384-696992066 GCF_003073215.2 Triticum urartu | reverse complement strand
GATCGTTCGGTGGTCTCAGTATCTTGATATAATTTTTATTATGTTTGAGAAACTTTATACTTTCCAGTGAACATTGATAATAGATATGAACCAGTTTTGCAAAACAAATATCCCTATATAGTTCGTACTAGAAACCATAGTTTAGAAAAATCAAACTGGTGAGCTTAGTGGTTCAGGTTTTTACCGGTCGAACCGCCGGTTCATTCGGTTCGACGTTGGTTCGGTAGGTATGAATTTCTAACAGAATAATGGTTAAGTAGTGGATTTCTTTCATGTATACCACATCAAACCGTAGCCCATCTGGTCACTAATCCACGTTATCAGCTTTGGCCCATAGCAAGGTGGTGTTGGTTCAAATCCTAACACTTAAAAACACTTTTTCCTATAGTCATAATTTTTCCCGTTGAACCGGTCCGGTTTTATCACCCGGTTTTCCCAAAAAACCGGGCGATTTGACCGGTTTTACCGGTCCAAATGCGGAACAGCCCGCGTAGCTTAAAAACCCGATAGTGTGCCGGTTTCCGGTTTTTTCTGGTCCAACTGGCGGCCCGGTCTGGTTTTTTTAAACTACGCTAGAAACAATGTGGGTCAATTGTCTGTTCAAAATCTATATTTATACTTATTTACTATTAAAGGGAATAGGTATTCTTAGTTTGGTTTAGTCCTTTTTGTTTGGTTTGAGTGCACGCTAAAGTTTTGTATTGTTGGCTCATACACACGCTAAGCGATCTGGGCCAGGTAATTGTATGTTGATCGGTCTTTTATGGGCTTTCATAGAGACCACGAAAAATATATTTTTCTATAGTCATGATTTTTCCCGTTGAACCGGTCCGGTTTTATCACCCAGTTTTCCCAAAAAACCGGGTGGTTTGACCGATTTTCACCGGTCCCATTGCAGAATTGTCCGCGTAGCTTAAAAACCCAATAGCGCGCCGGTTCTGGTTTTTTCTGATCCAACTGCGGCCCGGTCCGGATTTTAAACTGCTCTAGAAACAATGTGGGTCAATTGTCTATTCAAAATATATACCTACTATTAAAGGGAATAGGTATTCTCAGTTTTGTTTAGTCCATTTCGTTTGGTTTGAGTGCATGCTAAAGTTCTGTACTGTTGGCTCGTACACCCGCTAAGCGATCTGGGCCAGGTATTTGTATGTTGATGGGCTTTTTATGGGCTTTCATAGAGACCGCGCAAAATATTTGGGTCAAAATAAATCAACATTGTAGGAATTGAACATAGGACCTCCTGTCTGGCTCTTCAATATAACAACCAACGACCTATGCGCCTTTCATATTTACGAGTGGCAGTCATCATGTTTAGGGCGAGCTAATTAAGCGAATGAGCTAATTAAAGCAAGGATAGTGGGCTTAAATAGAATATTTAAATGAATGTGGCTAATTAAAGAAAGGATTATGGGTAAACTGGTGGAATAACTAAAATAAAAATTATGGTTTTAATAAATTCTACATGAAGAATTTAAGGTAAAAAGATAGCATAATTAAAAGGAAGGATCTGTAGGCTTCAATGTCTTAGGGCCACTAAATTAGAAAATGAAGGATTTAATTCCCGGCCAAAATGGGTGAGGACATCATGGTAATTAATAGAAGGATTATACTTAAATGTCATTAAAAAGGATTATACTTAAATGGAATCAGTAGGAGATTATGCCCGGCAAAGAAAATATGAACACGGCTCAATTGCATCGTATTTTTTATGTACATTTTGTAGAAGGATGTTGCGTTGCAGCATGTTCTTCATAGTGAATCCGGTGTTTTGTAACATTATGCTTGCACAAAACATCAATTTTTCCCGTTACAACGCATGGGCATATGTGCTAGTAATATTATTAAATAAATATTTAAATTTAAAGCTCTAACTAAAAAAATCTTTTTTCCAGCCACTTCTTCTTTGAAGGATTTTGATTGACGTGGGGCATATATATATCTATACCTATACCTACTAATAAAGTAAGGTGGGTTTCTCCAATTTTTTCATCCGTTCACCATCAAAAATATTTTTCTTTTATTTGAGGTTTGAGGTGGTACTAAATATTTTTGCATCCGTCCGTTAGAAAAGAATAATGGTTTGTCCAGAACTTCGTATCTGGGCCACGCGCGCTATGGCCCAGCGAAACCAGACCAATTAATTTACTGCCCACGTAGTGGGGAAAACACTATTTGTCGTGCCCTGCGCCATATAGTCGGGGCTTCGCACAAAGCGCCCAAGACTGGACCGGCCCATTTTCTTTTTTTTCTTTACTTATTATTTTCCTTTATCTTTCCTCTTTATTTTTTATTGTTTCAAATTGAACATTTCTTTTGCTTTTTTTAAATACAGAATTTTCAGAATTTCAATTTTGGTTAAATTTTCGAAAACATTTCAGAAATTTCAACAAATACTTTTTTGAATTTTAATTTTCTCGCTACAAAAGTTGTTCAAATTTCAAAAAAAAATATAGTGTTTTTTTCAAATTTTCTTGAGGTTTTCAGAAAACTGTTACATTTTGAAATTCGACAAATATTATTGTTTTACTAAAATGTTCACAAATTGAAAATAATGTTCGCATCTGGAAACCCATTTTCTAAAATTGTTCTGAATGTTGAAAACATGTTCCTATTTTTTTAAAAAATCACCAATTCAAATAATATTGCTGATTTAATAAAAGGTTCATGTTTTTCAAAACAAATTGTAAATTTCAAAAAAAATGTTCCTATTTCATATTATCTCTCCCGTTGCAACGCCCGAACATATGTGGTAGTAACATAAAAAGCCCAGTGCCCAGAAGGTCTCCCCCTTTCGACCCGTTTTTAATCCCGCCAGGTGCCCACTTCCCGTTTCCCGGCTACCGAGCCCTCTCCTCTACCCCTCGCTGGTCACACCACCGGTTTCCCCACTGCTCGCTGCACTTCCTCTGCCGCCGCCCGGAGGCACCGAAAACATATTGCGGAGCATAGGCTCATGGGCACCCCCTTATCTAGCCATCCAATTCTAAATCGCGATTTATGCAAGAACTTTTCTCTTTTTTGTTTCTCCCATTTAGTTCAACATATGAACTTCAAACTTCTCAGCACAACAAAACTAGAATGTGGGAAAAAAGTTTCAGATCTTTTCATGCATCATAAATACTAAAAATAAGATTTTTTTTAATTAAATAAATCTCATTTTCTATATTTTTGTTGGACCAAAAAATCTGAAAGTTTTATCCCACATTCTAGTAAAAATGGTTTGTTGTCCTGGAAAGTTTAAATTTATATGTTGTTTTGTTTTGAAGAAACAAAAAAGAAAAAAAAATATGTACTAAGTTAGTTGTGTAGTACGGATTTCAAAACAACAATAAAGCATAAAGATAAGAGGTGTCTAGAAACCCAAGCTCAGAAAATCCGCGTCCCCGGAGGCACAGTCGCCATGACAGTGCCTCGAGCGACGGAATCGATTCGCCGCCCGGCACCAGGTCCCCGTCGGGGCTGACTCCGCTGTTAGCCCCCGTCACTGTGAAGGTTAGATGGGGGCTCGGCTGCTGCCTCCTCCTCCTGCTGCTTTTCGCAGGTCCGTTCAGTTCAACCTGTTGTGCTGCGCGCTCCTTCGTTCGAGCTTTTTGATTCCAAGGTCTCGCCTGATCCGGCGTACTTCCTCCGTCCCATAATATAAGAACGTTTTCTAATGTCAAAAACGTTCTTATATTATGGACAGAGCGAGTATTATTGTTATCCTTATCCAGTTCGACTCATGATGATTCGGTAGACCAACTTGAGGACAAATTAGCATTCTCACCACTGCCCCGTTACCTGATTGCATTGCATCTGTATATGGCCTCTGGCTAGGTAAAGTCGTAAAGAGAAGTCCTCCGTAAGGGGCGTTTGGAAATGGAGCATTTCTCGTTTGAACCCAGCTACTCTCATACAACAATGTAGTTCCATCAGTACCCAACAATTAAGTTAACCTGCAGTCAGTCCTGCACACATAAACAATGCCAAGTCTTGCTTGACGGAGTAGTGTTAAACAACCAATCAAAGCTACGTGTTGGTACTCCAATTAACCTGCACCACTACATGGTAGTTTTGACTGCTTGCAAGTCACAGTCTAGCTAGTGCCGCTGGGCTGGGGCAGTCAACCAAGTCGCCATCTCATTCATACAATTTCACTAGAATAAACTAGCTACAGAGAAAATTGGCTGATATGGCTGTCTGACTCTGCTGGCATATATGGTCTCTGTACATTGGAAAATAATCTATAGGAGTCACAGTTGTGCTCAGTCATCACGCACATATGGTACAAGTCTTGTTTCGCAGGAGCTTTTTGTCTTGAACTGTTGCATTATTCGGACGATTCGAGCCTTGACTGTAGACCAGTGAAAAACTTCAAGTAATATGACTTCTGAAAAAACTATTTCTGAACCCCTTCTTTTTATTCCAATTTGCTGGAGTGCTTCCCTCATTATCCATCTCCGGCCGGCCTGACCATTACATTATTGGAGCTGAAGAGTTCAGTCTTGACTCTTCCTATTTTGCTTTGATCGTCCTCTCTATAAAAAGCCTTGCAACAATCCTGCCTTCCTACCAAAGAGAAAAGAAACAAGTACATTGCCGTGTTGGAACTTAGGCCAATGGCTTCAATTGGTTGGGTGCTACTACTCTTTATTGCAGAGCTTTCTGCGCTAGCCACCTCCGGCGCTCACGGTGATGGTAACTTCACTCTTCGCTGCCAGCCAGACCAGGCTGCAAGCCTCCTCCAGCTAAAGAAATCCTTCTCGTTCTTCCACTACCCCAGCGCCCTTGAGTCATGGCAGGATGGCACTGACTGCTGTCTTTGGGAAGGTGTTGGCTGCAGCAACTCCTCGGGCCATGTCACCGCTCTGGAACTCAGTGGGCATGGCTTGTACAGTCAAGGCATTAACCCTGCAATCTTCAACCTCACCTCGCTCCAACTACTCGACCTTAGCATGAATTATTTTGGCGAGTATAGTCTCCTCCAATTCAGGTTTGAGAGGCTGCCCTTGCTCACCCACCTCAACCTTTCCCATTTAGGTTTTCAAGGCCAGATACCTACTGGCATTGGCGGACTTACCAATCTTATCTCCTTGGACCTTTCTGCTAATTATGATCTTGGGGATGTTTCCACTTATGATATCATCACTGGTGACAGGAATAATGTGCTCTACCTGCAAGATCCCAACTTCAAGATCCTAGTGGCCAACCTCAACAATCTGAGAGAGCTCTACCTTGATGGAGTGGATATGTCTAGCAGCGGAGAATGGTGCCATGCTCTTGCTAAATCCCTTCCCCGTCTCCAAGTTCTTAGCTTGAGTTATTGTAAGCTCGTCGGTCCTATCTGTCCATCCCTCTCAAACCTCCACTCCCTAACTGTGATCAACCTCGAGGGAAACTTTGGTATACCTACGGCTTTGGCTCCTTTTCCAGAGTTTTTCATGGATTTTCTCAATTTAAGTGTGCTCCGACTTGCTGCGACAAATCTCCAAGGTTGGTTTCCTCGTAGAACCTTCCAATCGAAAACACTACGTGTTCTTGATTTATCCTGGAATCAGGATCTCTCAGGGCCTTTGCCCAACTTCTCCAACACAAGTTCTTTAGAGACAATGATGCTAGACGGGGCCAGTTTCTCCTTTGGAAAACCAGGCTCTTTTACCAATTTCAAGTATTTGCAAACATTAAGCCTTGATGTGAATATTTCCTCTGTGGAGCCTCAATCTTCACTCGGTATCCACAGGTCTTTGCGGCATTTGGGGCTCACTCAGACAGACTCGACGAGCAATTTAGGGCTCATTTTATCAGGGATTGGAGACGTGCAGAACTTGCAAAGCTTAGAACTCTCTGATTGGCGCTTCTCTCTTACATCTTTTTCTTCGCTTGTCAAACTCAAAAGCTTGAGAAGGCTGTCAATCACTCGCTGCACCTTCACTAGGTCAACGCTATCAACATTCGGTAATCTTGTAGGCTTGAGAAGCTTGGAAGTCTCTGATTGCGACTTTAATGGTCCAATACCATCTGCAATTGGCAACCTGACAAACTTGAAAAGCTTGAATATCGACAACTGTGATTTCTTAGGGCCAATACCATCTTCAATTGGCAAGCTCATGAACCTTAGAAGCTTGGAAATATTTGGTGTTTACAACGATATTGGTAACTTTTCTTACTCTTTTGCACCCATACCTTCTTCAGTTGTCAATCTGAGTAAATTAATAAGATTTGAAATCTCTGATTGTGTGCTTTCAGGACCAATGCCATCTGCAGTAGGCAATCTTAGTAACTTGGAGAGTTTGAAAATATTTGCATCCAATTTTTCTGGACAAATACCCTATGCAGTTGGGCTACTCAAGAAGTTAACATCACTAGATATTCGAATGTCTGGCTTTTCTGGAAGTATACCAAATTCAATATCTAATTTGACTCTCCTAATTGTGTTAGATCTTTCATTAAATGATCTCAATGGTAAGGCTATAATTTGTTAATTCTTATATAAACGTTTTTTCAAGGGTATCGCAACGATTTATGTGACATGAAATTGATGTCACAAGATTTGTTGTCAAAAATATGTACTTATGATTGTGATTTTGTATCATATAAACCAAAAATTAGCAGAGTAGTTTTTGGTCAATGGCTTGTCTGAAAGAAATAAAATATGTCTTATATTTTAACATGCTTTACTCTGTGTGCAGGTGAACTTCCAGCATCTGTTTTCACTATTCCAACATTGCAACGCCTAGATATTCGCTCAAGCAAAATATCTGGCTCTATACAAGACATCAATGCAACATCTTCACACTTGGTATCAGTGGATCTAAGCAGAAATAACTTGATGGGAAATATTCCCAAGTCATTCTTTCAACTCACAAGTTTGGCTTATCTTGATATTTGCTGGAATAACTTAATGGGTTCGGTGGATCTTTCCTCGTTTTGGAGGTTACAAAATCTCGTCCATTTGGGTCTTTCCAACAGCAATCTATCAGTTACAGACATATATGGAGAAGGTAACAACTCTCTTTGTACCTATCTCCCTCGAGTTACCAGGTTGGAATTAGCAAGTTGCAATTTAACAGGATTCCCATGTTCATTGGCACCCCTCAATCAAATGTCTTACTTGGACTTGTCATGCAATAGAATCAGTGGTGCTATTCCAAAGTGGATATGGTCAACATGGAACAGTAGCCTTAGATATTTGAATCTTTCACATAACATGTTCAGCATTATGCAAGTTCCTTCTTATGTTCTCCCTTTCTATAAGTTGGGTGTTCTAGATATCAGTTCCAACCAACTTCAGGGGCAGATTCCTATGCCAAGCCCGTCAGCATTTTTCTTGGATTATTCAAACAACAATTTCTCTTCGTTACCTCCAAACTTCACTCTATATCTTGGCTTTCAATTCAAGATTTCCAAAAACAATATTAGTGGACACATACCAAACTCAATTTGTGATTCACGTACCAGTGTCCTTGACCTGTCATTTAACAGCTTCAGTGGGTGGATACCACCCTGTCTAATACAAGAAGGTTCCATGAGTGTGTTGAGTTTGAGGGAGAATCAATTTGAAGGTGTGTTGCCTAACATTATCAAAGACCGATGTGTGCTTCAGATATTAGACTTGAACAACAATAAAATTGAAGGGCAGCTTCCAAAGACACTTACCAAGTGCTTGCAGCTAGAGTTCCTTGACATAGGAAACAATCACATGGTAGGTACTTTTCCATCATGGCTGGGGGTACTTTCCGGACTCCGTGTGCTTGTCTTGAGATCCAACCGATTCTATGGCTCAATGGGTGGTGATCTTCACAGCGATGAAAAATCTGGAGAATACTTCTTTAGCTTGCAGATTCTTGATGTTGCCTCGAACAATTTCTTCGGCAATTTGAGTCCAGAATGGTTTGATGGGTTAAAATCAATGATGAATGAGTTGAATACTACAGGTGATATTCTCGGGGATAATAATTCATCTGATTCAGGGATGGAAGCAGAAGCTTCATATCAAGATACTGTTACTATATATTACAAAAGCATCTATAGGACATTTGATAAGGTCTTGAGTACATTAACGGTAATTGACCTGTCGAATAATTCATTTGGTGGCACCATTCCTGGATCGCTTGGGAGGCTTACTTCATTACATGTACTAAACATGTCAGGCAATGCCTTCACCGGTGACATTCCGCAAGTATTTGGCAGGATGACTCAACTAGAATCACTCGACCTGTCTCAGAACCAGCTTTCTGGTGATATTCCAGAGGCTCTAACAAATCTCACCTTTCTTGGTATCTTGAACTTGTCCAACAATCAGTTAGTGGGAAGGATACCCCAGTCAGGTCAATTTGCGACTTTTCAAAACAGTTCATTTGAAGGGAATCTGGGGCTGTGTGGACCGCCATTGCCCAACCCCTGTGGCATTTCACCTGCTCCTCCAAGTACTGCGCACGCAGATGATTCGTCTCATGTTGATGTGGTCTTGTTTCTCTCCTCTGGGTTCGGCTTTGGCGTTGGATTTGCAGCTGCCATTCTGATGAGGTGGGGCCGAATCGGAAAATGGTTTCTTAAATCTGCAAGAGCTTTGAGGACTTGATCTGATTGTGGGAGACTGCTTCAAGTGCAATCATGCTTTGCAGGATGGGACCCTATACGTCTTGTGCAAGTGTTGCTTCTAGTGAGGTGTGTGCACCGCTTTCATGTCTTGTCTTCTGTCATGTGTACTTATCTGTAAGATATAGCTTGGCCAAATGGTTAAACATCTTGTAATGTATCTCCTGTCATATCCCGGTTTGAATGTCTTGTGTAGGTTTCGCTTGGAGACAAATCGTGTAACCAGTTTGTAATGTTATTTGACTACAAATAAACTCCATGCGGCCTGAAAAGGGTTATACGCTTCAGCCACACGTCTGATTTCTTATTTTTCTTTTATACTTGTGGCAACATGCTTCGTGTGAAACATAGTTTTTTCCTTGTTTCAGTTACCACAGTGAATATGTGAAAGTGGCCATCATTTTGCAGAACTGTTTCTGCCTATCCTTCCATGGTGTTTACGATTTATTTTGCCTGTAGAGCCTCCAGCCGCAAAGCACAGCTCTGCAGCATTTATTTCCGCGATTTGTTTACATAGTGTTCTATGTATGTATCAAAGTTCTTGATTCCACTTGATCCATTTTCACTACGTGGTTTTTAACCTTGAGCTTTCACAAATGTGGCAACTTTCTCTCTTACAAAAATCGGGTACTACGAGTAAAATATGTTCTAATATAATCATGTGGATAAACAAACCGTACAATGATGTTCAACATGCCCATTTTCATGTGCTCTGTCCTGTACTCGAGCAAAACACTAGGTACAGAAGTATATTTTCCCTTTTTTCCTTTTTTCCTTTTCATTTTTTAAATCAAGAAAATTATTTTATTCATTAAATTATTTAAAATCCACAATTTTATAAAATTTATGAATATCTTTTAAATCAGTGAACTTTTTTTTTGCACATTTCTAATAAGTCCGTGGACATTTTCCTTAAATTTCTGGAATATAATTAAAAAACAATCCTGAACATTTTCTATATTTTTGAAAGGATAAAATTCGTAAAATATTTTAAATGCTAAATATTGTAAAAAATGCGCAAGTATTTTTTATTTTTGAAACTTTTTAATATTCTCGCGGTAATCATGTTTTTTGGCGGGGAGGGAGGACGGTCAGCCCAAGGTACGATATGGGCAACAGCCTAGCTAAGTGGGCTGGCCCAAGAGATGCGCGGGGTGCGCGTTTGCTGCCTATCCAGGTTCCAGCGTGGAACACTTGTTTTGGTGGCTATAGAAAACTTTTGGTTTGCTCTTTCAATAGTACATACGCCGGCTTCGGCAGTCAATGGCCTGTCGTATAGCATCTTTTGCTCAGCCCTTTGTGTTGCGTTGCAAAGAGTCTTATAAAAACCCATCATGCTGTGTTGCACACTTAAAGAGAGTTTCTTTTTAGGATTTTTATAACTACCAAACGTTCGGATTTTAGCAATAGGCAAGAACAATCCTTACTTCACTCTAATTATATACATGCATGCATTAGAATGACTAATTTTTCTTTCACGTGCACTCCTCCCTCTAATTACATGCATATATTCACTAAAGGACGAAAGCTGATGTCATTCTAGATTCTTTCTTTTTTTCAAACTCAAAATGTTTTGTAGCTCAAACCGTCACCCCGATTAAAAAACGTCTTCACAAAAAGAAAGCGTCTCGACGAGATCTTCGAAACTAGATCCCATGTTGATATGTTCTGATGACTTTTTTTTCGGACCAAAAGTTACCACATCCGGGCTACCTGAGTTATCACGTCTGTCATACATAAGTTACCGTGTCATTTACACAAAAGTTTCGGGGGGTATGTTTTCAACAAACTTTTATCCCAGGGGTCAAAAAGTGATTATTATGTTTGCAGCGAGTTATCAGCTTTGTTGTGTATATTACCATCTTGCACAAAGATTATCGAGGGTATCTTTTTCAACAATTTTCATTCCCTCGGTCAAAAAATTACCATGATATTTGTATATGAGTTATCAGCTCTTATGTGTGTGTATTATCAGGTTGTTTACACATTAGTTATTGGGAGGTATTTTTAACAATATTTTTCCATGTTATCAGCTCATGTTATTTATACGAGAAGTTATCAGTGGTATGTTTTCAACGAAAAAAATAACGTCAAAATTATCGTGGTGTCTGTACCTAAGTTATCAGGACCGGAGCCTATATTATCATGCTATTTACACAAAAAGTTATCAGAGTATGTTTTCAAGAAGTTTTCTCATGGGTCAAAGTTATCGTGGTGTTTGTACCTAAATTATCAGATCCGAAAAGCCTATATTACCATGTTATTTACACAGATGTTACTGGAGTATGTTTTCAATAACTTTTTTCTACGGGTCGAAGTTATCGTGGAGTTTATACCTTAGTTATCAAGTCTGAGAGTGTATATTATCATGTTATTTACAAAGAAATTATCGGTTGTATGTTTTCAACAATTTTTCTCATGGGATCAAAGTTATCGTGGTGTTTGTACCCAAGTTATCAGGACCGGTAGCCGATATTATCATGCTATTTATACACAAAAAAGTTATCAGAGTGTTTTTTCAACAACTTTTTTTCGCGGGTCAAAATTATCGTGGTATTTGTACCTAAGTTATCAGGTCCGGGATCCTATATTACCATGTATTTACACAGATGTTACCAGAGTATGTTTTCAACAAGTTTTTTCCACAGGTGAAAGTTATCGTGGTGTTTATTCCTAAGTTATCAAGTCCGGGAGTGTACATTATCATGCTATTTACAAAGAAATTATCGGTGGTAGGTTTTTAACAACTTTTATCCATGGGGGCAAAGTTATCGTGGTTTCTGTACCTAAATTATCAAGTCCAGGAGCCCGATGACATGCATTGGTTGCGTGCTCTGGTCTTTAAATGGAGAGAAACATGCTACCATAATGGAAGCAAGGATTGTGTGCTCTCATTTCAATCCTCTTAATTTTCCAGCCCATTATTTATATTCCTCGGACAAGGTGGAAATGGAAGCAAGACAACGAGACATACTACCATAATGGAGAAAGACAATAGCGCTTTTAATACTATATATACAACTGCCTACTGTTACCAAAGGGCTATTTAAAAGCATAAAATTAGGGGGTAAGACAATAAAAAAAATATTAAGTGAGCAGGTTAATGGGCCGGAGCTTAGTTACGAGAGACTCAAGTCCGAGTCCAAAGGCACCCCACACACACATCAAATTTATTTTCTAGTTTTTTTGTTGTAGATGCAAAGGAGTAGTAATACGATAAAAGCAAGTGTAACATATCTTTAACCACATGAAAGCGTTAGCTGGGCTGGTTATTGAGCCGATCGAACTCGTTCGGATCTATCGACAAGGTGAGAACGTTCGCTCGTTACTTTTGTCGTTCTTTTTAACATAATACAATCAAAGAAGTTCTCAAAAAAAAGAAGAAAAAAAGAACAATCAAAGATGATCACATATATGGATGCCTCGTAGTCAACGAGAACATCTTTCCTCACTGAACGAACATCACCAAAAAGGCTGAATAAGTCAAAGAAAATACAAGCTGAATAAGTCAAAGAAAATACACCACGCGACAAGCGTGGTAAAAGCAATCTCAAATTGACAAAAAAAAGTCAAAGAAAATACAAGCACCAATGCCAGGTCTAAAACTTGAGCTCTAGTTGGTTGGTTTCATCACAAGAAACCTAACCATCTGAGCTAAACTCAGTTCGCCACACTTACAGAGAGTTGAACGTCAGTTAGCAGATAAAGACTATGGATGGAGCTTGGTTTGCCGACACTCCAAACATCTGGTTACCTCCAGCTTTAACTGAAAAAGGTTTTCGCCTCGCTTTAAAAATAAAGCAAAATTGCCAAAGCCACAACAACAGTCCAGCAAGATCATCAAACGCACACCACACACAATAGAGTACACACAAGGTTCTGCTGATGGCACCAACTCAACAAGCCCTAGAAGACAACAAATGAAACAACATAAAGGGCCGAAGCCGTTGCCTCCAGCTTTCGTCACGCGAGAAATCACACACTAGATTCATGATTCTCTTCGGGATCAAAACAGAACAGAAGACCCAAAACGCAACGCCCATGGCACAATATCCCCAAGGGCACATTAATAATGAAGCTTTGTCTAAAAACAACATAAATAGTGAAGCTGCTGACAACATAGTTCGTGAATCGAGATAAAGGATAGAATCTCAAAGCTCAGAGCACTGAACCTTGCTCTCTGAAGAGTGAATCCTGAGATAAACGAATTGACAAGCCCTGATATGTATACTTGCTGCTCCCTGCTCAGGATCAGCGACACCAGCCTTCCTAAATCTCACCGTCCCACAGCTCCTCGTGGGTCTTGTAAACACTCTGTGGATTAACGGCGAAGTTGCCTCTGAGCAGCCTAGCCTGAAGATCACAAAATAAAAATCGTCAGATGCGCCATTTCAAAAAATATACACTGGTTCAACGATTTGTATGCTCTGACTTCCTCAGTACTTTATGATGTTGCCAACCATGTCGCAATAATCACGCTACTGTCTGTTTTGTAAATACCGCAGCCTCTAAGCATCTTTGAACTAAGTACATTGTGTTTTCGTATCCCTCTGCTTAGGTATAAAGTTGCTGCATCTATTATTCCTCCCCTATTTGTGAAAAAAAATACTGAAGGACATGCATGAAACTGCTCGCTACACAAAAATTTCCTGTCCACCAGCTCCCCTCTCGATCCACTATTCCTTTTTCGTTTAACAAAATAAACAACAAAAAAGCATGGACGGCCCCCACCACGGGCGCGGCGAGCCGCCACGTCATTCCCTGCTAGTACTATACATAAGGGACACACAGTGGTGCCCTTTGTAGCAAGCAAAAATGAACATTAGATAAAATCACATGAATTTATTCGGTGCATATATGATAGATACCTCCTTAATTTCCGAGAACTTTGCAAGCATGTCATCTGGAATTGACCAATCATGAACATCAAGGTTTTGCTTTATCCTTTCTTGATTCGTGCTCTTTGGTAGTACGCTGTGACCCATCTGAATGTTCCAGCGCAGAGCCACTTGTGCAGGTGTCTTCCCGAGTTTCTCAGATATTGAGATGATTATTGGTTCTTTAAGGATGTTACCATTCATCCAAGTAGTACCAGGTGAACCGAGTGGCGAGTAAGCCTGCAAAACATATACAGATGAAAAAACAACAACAACTAAATATTCAGCAAAAGCAATCCAGCTTCTTGAGTGATAAATAAGGCACAAGATAATCACACTAATATAGAAATAGCTGAGGTAATCAGACTTACACTAAGATGAACACCAGCTGACTGACAAAAGTTGTGGAGCTTAGTTTGCTGCCAGCAAGGATGGCATTCCACCTGATCAACAGCTGGAGGTACACGAGCTACAGCAAGCAAGTCACCCAACTTCTTTGATGAAAAGTTACTCACACCAATCGCGCGAGCTTTGCCAGCATCATGTAACTTCTCCATTGCCCCCCAAGTAGCAGGGATGTCAGGTGTAACGAAGTTTTCAGGGTTGTTGTTAGTTCCCTTCTTGACTCTAAACGGCCAATGGATCTACAAAATACACAGACAGTCAGAGATTGTAATCAAATTGTTTTGTAAACAAATCATGCTAAACAGTTTCGACACGTACCCATCTAATGCTAAGCTGAAGGTACCGGAAAAAAAAAGATAAAACTCATTGAACAATACATAATCTTTTCTGTAATGTATACAAGAAGCCAAAAAACGAACAACATAACTGATCTTGAAACAATAAACAATTTGACACCAGAAATCAATAACACCCATGTTAATCCATACCAAATAAGATGGAAAAACGTCCATGGGTGTAATATGGCTATATGAATAGACAGAATTCAGGGAATAGGAGCACATTTATTCAATAAATGACACAGAACCATATGCCCAGTTTCAACATTATATATCATAGAATAGCACACAATAGACTAGCAAGGATACATAATTTTGTCAGTAACTATGCTTAACATTTAAGTATGACATAGATCAGACAAGTGATCTTCTCCTGCTGAGGAGACCTTCTAAGAAAATAGAATAAAACGATAATACACAAAAGCAGTGATATCAGTACACACAAAGCGAGATATGAATGATATAGAGGCCAGAATAGAGGGGGTATGATCGTAAATAGGAGATGCTCACAAGATAAAGATCCAAGTAATCAAGCTGCAAATCATTCAGGCTTTCATTTAGTGCCTCTGGCACATCTTCAGGAGCATGATGATCATTCCTGCAACCATAAGGTATCCAAGATCAGTTAGACGTGAACGATTTAAAACTTCAAATAGGCATCTAGATACTCGACCCGAGCTGCAGAGACATAACCACTACGATACCACCAGAGGTTTGGGCTCACCATAGCTTAGAGGTGATAAACAGATCCTCGCGCTTCACTACGCCCTCTTCAAATAGCTTCTTCAGCGCCAAACCGATCTGGATAAAGTAAATAACGGATATCAGGATCTGGATAAAAGAAGAAGCTCTGCTTTTGCATTGAGAAGGTGGAAAACTGTACATCAGCTTAGACAGCTTCCAGAAAAAATAAAAGAAAAGCAACAACTCTATATCTCTGCAAATTACAACTTTCAAACACCTTCGCTCCAGGCAATCCAGAGCACATCAATGTCGTCCTTCAAGAGGGAAATCAGTCTTCACATTTGCCAATTGATCCTGAAAAATCCACTTGTTTCTCTTTTTCCACATATGCCACACTGCATAGATGCAATCCAATCTTCCTCCAAAGCTCCTTCACAAACAAGCAGTGCAAAAAAAAGATGGGCCGCGGATTTGGGTGAAGGTCGCACATCATGCATGTAGGAGAATGGGGCCAATCCATAACCTGTTCTGAATCATGAGCCATGTGTGAAACTTAACCTTGCTTTCAGCTTTAGTGCACCAAATCCCCTGAAGCTCTGGCTGCAAAATGCGACTCTGAAACTGGGCCTCATCTTTTACAGAAATACTTCTTCTATTGGCCTTCCTTCTTTTTTTTTTTTACTTCTTCTATTGGCCTTCCTGAACAGAGCAATGGAGCAACCATCTTGAGGAAAACCCATGCAACCAAAACTGGGTCTTGGAGCCATTGGCAACCGTAATGTTAGTGCAAGCTCTAAACAATTCCATGTCACCATCATCACAGCGCACTGGCGTACCAATCGCCACTCGAACCACGGCCATTGCTCCAACTGTTCTGTAACATGAATCGAGACGATACTGCAAGCAGCACATGTCTTAATGTAAGAGGGGCCAAACGCTGCTTGTCAGGCCTGTGGATGCCATGTCAATCTGACCAACCGAGCTTAAAAAACAGTCCTGAATAAATTAACCCTTTATTTTAATTCCTACGCAGGTTCACTATGAGACCATATCCCATGCCAATATTTTGCTCAATGGACAGAAGAAATTCCTAGTATAACGATATGTTGCTCAGATGATTAAAGGATGACGTTTGCAAATTGCAGTAGTTGTACTCACTCTGCTTTCCTAGTTGCATTTGCAAGGGTAGCAGATCGTGCACGCATTAAGGAGAAAAACAGGGCTGACGAAAGGAACAAGTTTTATAGGCGGCAGCCAGCTGGTAGTTACTCCTACCTCCTTTTCGTTGCCGTAGACTCTGGCGCAATCGATGTGCCGGTACCCCGCCTGCATCGAGGAAGAAAGATCTGGTGTGAACCAGGCAGTAAACAGGGTCGTACGAAGGGGGGAAAAACATGCCATCCATCTGGACGGCGAAGCGAGTGGGGATTAGGAGGGGTTTGCGCGGACCTTGACGGCGGCGTAGACGGCGGCGCCGACGACGCCGGGGTCGGCCTGCCAGGTGCCGAGCCCCACCGAGGGGATCTTGGCCCCAGTGTTGAGCAGGAAGTGCCTCGCCATCGCCGCCTCTCTCTCTCTCTCTCCCGCACGGCACCGGAAGGGGATCGGGGAGGAGCGTAGGCAGGGCAGGGGGCGGGGGCAGCAGCGGTGGGCAGGAGAGGGCTGCGGCTGGCGGGCGTGGCGGCGGGTGGCTCGCTCCAAGTGTCCTGCCTGGGTTTCCTGTTCCCGCGGCCGTGACAAGACCGGCCCCTGCCCACTTTTGTCCGAAGCATGTCCAGGTGCACTTCAGCGGCAAAGATGATTATGCAAATCAGCTTTGTCAATGAAGTGAATTTACAGGTGATTTCAAGCCAACTGAAGCCGGAACAAACAGGGCCTTCTGGTTTTCGCCCAACTTTTTCGCTATCAGACTTTTATTAGTGATGATGAAAGGATCTGAATTTTTATTTAGTTCATTAGTGACAGTGAAAGGATCTGTGGGAGATGCCCCTTGCTCTCTCTACGACGTGGACAAAAAGGTTTCTCCATTTCGCTTCCTTGTGTAGATGCCGAAATAGCTGTTTGTTTGGGCTTCTGGTTTTTTCGTACAAGAATTTGCTTCCTGAAACTGAAACAAAACAGATCCCTAGATACACGCAATTGCACAACACCGAAAATCACTAATTAAGGCTATCTTTTGACCGGACGGTCCGCCGGGTCAGTGACCGGTCACGAAAATGTGACCCAGACAGCCATCTCAGACGGGCCTCCTGGACTGATCGGGATCCCTCATATCCAACTCAAACATGGAGATGCTCGGGCGTGTCCGCCACGCCAGACCAAGCTCACGCTAGCCCACCTAACCGCACATACATTCCTCCCTGTCCACTCGTGGACCAAATCCTAGTCACTTCACTTCACTCGCCTCCACTCGCCTCCACCACCCAATCTCACCTCCGGCGGTCTCTGGCCGTCTTCGGCATGGCGGGCAGCGGGTCTGAGTCCTTCACCTTCAGATCCGTCGACCTCGAACTCATCCCACGCGGTCTCCTCTTGGAGTGGCAGAGCGCAAGCCGGACAACCGTGGACGTCAGCGAGGCAGAGTCGCATTCTTCGGCGCCCATATGGTGAACCAGTCCAGGCGCGCAACCGCGTCGTGGTGGATGTCATCGGCTCATCCCAAAACGGATCCATCATCGATCTGACATCCACCGGCATGCAACGGGTTCTGGGCTCCGACAAGGAAGAGTAGGGCATAGGAGACGGTGGCGCTTTGAGTCCAATGAGCCGGCTAGCGTCCCATGCCTTCCTATATCTTGCCGGCGACTGGACCAACACTCCGGGGAGCGCAGCCGGCCGCCGAACATGGGCACGGCGGAGTCGGACGAGCTCCACTTAAAGATCGCTTTTGTATGTAATAATATGGATTTGAGGTTTCTAATTTGAGTATTCGGATATGGAATGCATTATTTGAGACGTCGCCGGGCAGTGTCCGCGGACTCATCCGGGCGCATCCACGGCCGTTTGAGGGGTCAAATTCGCTATGTCCGGATGTAGATACTCTTATATATTTTAAAGCTGCTATATTTTGTTGTGCATAGGTACAAAACTAACCCCCATTCCCAACATATGTATCCTATTTAAAAGCTTTGAGGAGACTACGTATCTGATCAGCCATGTATTGATCACTTCGCATTTTTCGAATACAAAAAAGGCCATTGCACACCAAACCACGATAGCCCTTGCTGCTGCTCTAATTGAACGCTTGATGAATGATGGATACAATGCTTTATAGGAGTATAGTGCTAAAAAGTGTTGGGTGTAAGCAACCCACAAAAAACTTCTGTGGACACAAATGCAAGAATCCAATCGTAGCCGTATATATCCGGTCTTTTTTTTCAAGTCCGCACGATCAAATAGCTAGATGCAAAAGGTATAGACGTTCAAATAGTCGCATGCAGCACAAGTTCAAATTAAAAGAAGTTCAAAAATTACATCCCAGTATTGTTGTCCCCTTTCACCGCCCATTAATACTCAATCAAATATTTCTTCAGCTGCTCATGAGTTGGTCGACGCCGAATTTGTTGATGCATTTGAGTAAACTCCTCAAATGTGACTGAATTCTGGTCCGGAAGTTGGATAGGATCACCCATGTTCTCAAATTCCAGAGTTGTGGCAACATCCTCACCGTCATCCTTGATGATCATGTTGTGCATGATCACACAACATGTCTGTTGGGTTCTACGCTGCGTGCATCGGCTGCAATTTAAAATTTTCCTTACGCGTAGATCAAACAGGAACATGATACGAGAGATGGGTCATAAATTGTTACCACTAGACTTGCAGTGCCGTGCAGCGGAAGTAGAGTAGAGGCAGCGCATCTTCGGAGTCGTCTCCTCCTCGTCGATCTCCCACATAGCCGATCGAATCCCACAAACAGGTTCGCCGAGCGCGCAAGTGCACCACCACTAACGGTATTCGCGCGTGTGGGAGGAACGTCGTGCGGCGGACTGCTAGGTCCGATCACACAATCGGCGACAAGTGGAGGTGGCTAGTTGCAACACATGCAAAGCCCTAGTGATGGTGCTAAAGCGGTCAACCAAATGAGTGTGCCGCACCTCCATTATATATAGGCATCCATCGCGGGCTCAAACATTTGGGCCCGCACAGATCCTAAAGCCCACTAGTCTACTCAGTCACGATATAAGTCCACCTCTGATCGCATCCGACTAGTGTCCTTGGATCCGACCTCGTAGGTTCTTTCCCTTAAGCATGCGACCCCTTAGGTTCAAGTCGGCCTGGTCGCGGGTCGGATCACCTTCGATCTGCTCGTCTGGTAGCAGCCTCTAGCATGGCGTACCAGACACCAAGTAGACAATGAAGTCGGTTGGCGAATCTGTACAAACTGTCACACTTTTGTTCTTTTTGCCACATGATATATGTTGTCGGGCTCAAGGCGAGTTTGTCATCCTTATGCTAACCCGACCTCTTTCTCGTTCCAGTGATGTCAACCACAAACCAGATTATCTCATAATCCTTGTCGCATGGTCATGCTTATCTTGGTCGGATCACATGTGGGGCCCAGAGTATATCTCTCCTGCTCGGAGGGGTGATATGTCCATTTTGCATCATGTTTCCCTACTGTTATTTATATTGTTTTTGGTCACTATTCCACTTTATGATGCAATTCTAATGCCTTTTCTCTCTTAATTTGCAAGATTTACATGGAGAGGAAGATTACTGTGTTGGGAAACGTAGTATTTCAAAAAAAATTGCCTACGATCACGCAAGATCTATCTAGGAGAAGCATAGCAACGAGCGGGAGAGTGTGTCCACGTACCCTCGTAGACCAAAAGTGGAAGCGTTTAGTAACGCGGTTGATGTATTCGAACGTCTTCGCGATTCAACCAATCAAGTACCGAACCCACGGCACCTCCGCGATCTGCACACTTTACCTCGGTGACGTCCCTCGAACTCTAGATCCAGCTGAGGCCAAGGGAGAGTATCGTCAGCACGACGACGTGTTGACGGTGATGATGAAGTTACCGACGCAGGGCTTCGTCTAAGCACTACGACAATATGACCAAGGTGGAAAACTATGGAGGGGGCCAGCGCACACGGCTAAGAAATCAACTTGTGTGTCTATGGGGTGCCCCCCTCCCCCGTATATAAAGGAGGGGAGGAGGGGGTCGGCCGGCCTCATGGGGCGCGCCCCAAGGGGGGGAATCCTACTCCTACTAGGAGTAGGTTCCCCCTTTTCCTAGTCCAACTAGGAGGGAAAGGAAAGAGGAAGAGGGAGAGAAGGAAAGCCGCCCCCCCCCCAATTCGGATTGGGCTTGGGGGGGCGCGCCTCCACCTGGCCGCCTCCTCCTCTATTATTTCACTAAGGCCCATTAACCCCCTGGGGGTTCCTGTAACCCTCCGGTACTCCGAAAAATGCCCGAACCTATCCGAAACCTTTTCGGTGTCCAAACATAACCTTCCAATATATCAATCTTCATGTCTCGACCATTTCGAGACTCCTCGTCATGTCTATGATCACATTCGGGACTCCGAACAACCTTCGGTACATCAAATCACATAACTCACAATACATATCGTCATCAAACATTAAGCGTGCGGACCCTACGGATTCGAGAACTATGTAGACATGACCGAGACTCATCTCCGGCCAATAACCAAAAGCGGAACATGGATGCTCATATTGGTTCCTACATATTCTATGAAGATCTTTATCGGTCAAACCGCACAACAACATACGTTGTTCCCTTTGTCATCGGTATGTTACTTGCCCGAGATTAGATCGTTGGTATCATCATACCTAGTTCAATCTCGTTACCAGCAAGTCTCTTTACTCATTCTGTAGTGCATCATCCCGTGACTAACTCATTAGTCACATTTCTTGCAAGGCTTATAGTGATGTGCATTACTGAGAGGGCCTAGAGATACCTCTCCGACAATCGGAGTGACAAATCCTAATCTCGATCTATGCCAACTCAACAAACACCATCGGTGACACCTGTAGAGCATCTTTATAATCACCCAGTTGCGTTGTGACGTTTGATAGCACACTAAGTGTTCCTCCGATATTCGGGAGTTGCATAATCTCATAGTCATAGGAACATGTATACGTCATGAGGAAATCAATAGCAATAAACTAAACAATCATAGTGTTAAGCTAACGGATGGGTCATGTCAATCACATCATTCTCTAATGATGTGATCCCGTTCATGAAATGACAACTCATGTCAATGGCTAGGAAACTTAACCATCTTTGGTTAACGAGCTAGTCAAGTAGAGGCATACTAGTGACACTCTGTTTGTCTATGTATTCACACATGTACTAAGTTTCCGGCTAATACAATTCTAGCATGAATTATAAACATTTATTATGATATAAGGAAATATAAATACCAACTTTATTATTGCCTCTAGGGCATATTTCCTTCATACTGGCAGCTGGAATTCTGGACCTAAAAAAGCTACAGCAGAGATACCTATTCTATAGATCTCCAAATGACTTAAAACTTCACGGAGATTTTTTATTGTATATATAAAAAATAGAAAAGAAATACCAGAGGGGCCCACCAATTGCCCACAAGGCAACAGGGCGCGGCCACCCTAGGCGCGCCCTGATACCTTGTGAGGCCCACACCTAGCCTCCGGTGCCCATCTTCTTCTATATGAAGGGTTTTGACCTAAAAAATAAGAGAAGACTTTCGGGACGAAGCGCCACCATCTCGAGACGGAACCTGGTCAGGAGCACTTTAACTCTCCGACAGAGCGATCTCGCTAGGGACACTTCCCTGTTGTGTTGGGCGTCATCCAAACAACTCCCATATGACCATTTTCCACTAAGTATTTAGAGTAGAGATATTAACTCATGGAGTAACTAGAGTAAAACATATATCAATGGTATTTAAAATACATGTAGTGATCCGACCTCAAACGGTCAAATCTCTGTGCATAAGTGTCATCCCTGGATCGGTAATGCTGACACACACAGTACTTGAAGGATTTATTGTTGGGGAACGTAGTAATTTCAAAAAAAATCCTACGCACACGCAAGATCATGGTGATGCATAGCAACGAGAGGGGAGAGTGTGTCCACGTACCCTAGTAGACCGAAAGCGGAAGCGTTAGCACAACACGGTTGATGTAGTCGTACGTCTTCACGATCCGACTGATCAAGTTCCGAACGCACGGCACCTCCGAGTTCTGCACATGTTCAACTCGATGACGTCCCTCGAACTCCGATCCAGCCGAGTGTTGAGGGAGAGTTTCGTCAGCACGATGGCGTGGTGACAATGATGATGTTCTACCGACGCAGGGCTTCTCCTAAGCACCGCTACGATATGATCGAGGTGGATTATGGTGGAGGGGGGCACCGCACACGGCTAAGAGATCAAGAGATCAATTGTTGTGTCTATGGGGTGCCCCCGGGCCACGTATATAAAGGAGTGGAGGAGGGGAGGGGTCGGCCCTCTCTATGGCGCGCCCTAGGGGAGTCCTACTCCCACCGGGAATAGGATTCCCCCTTTCCTAGTAGAACTAGGAGCCCTTCCAAGTAGTAGGAGTAGGAGAGAAGGAAAGGGAAAAAGAAGAGAATGAAGGAGGGGGCGCAGCCCTTGCCCCTAGTCCAATTTGGACTAGGCCTTGGGGGGCGCGCGGCCTGCCTCTCTCTCTTTCCCCTAAACCCCAATAAGGTCCATACACTCCGCGACGAATTCCCGTAACTACCCGGTACTCCGATAAATACCCGAATCACTCGGAACCTTTTCGATGTCCGAATATAGTCGTCCAATATATCGATCTTTACGTCTCGACCATTTCGAGACTCCTCGTCATGTCCCCGGTCTCATCCGGGACTCCGAACTACCTTTGGTAAATCAAAACACATAAACTCATAATATAACTGTCATCAAACTTTAAGCGTGCGGACCCTACGGGTTCGAGAACTATGTAGACATGACCGAGACACGTCTCCGATCAATAACCAATAGCGAACCTAGATGCTCATATTGGCTCCCACATATTCTACGAAGATCTTTATCGGTCAAACCGCATAACAACATACGTTGTTCCCTTTGTCATCGGTATGTTACTTGCCCGAGATTCGATCGTCGGTATCTCAATACCTAGTTCAATCTCGTTACCGGTAAGTCTCTTTACTCGTTCCATAATACATCATCTTGCAACTAACTCATTAGTCACAATGCTTGCAAGGCTTATAGTGATGTGCATTACCGAGAGGGCCCAGAGATACCTCTCCGACAATCGGAGTGACAAATCCTAATCTCGAAATACGCCAACCCAACAAGTACCTTCGGAGACACCTGTGGAGCACCTTTATAATCACCCAGTTACGTTGTGACATTTGGTAGCACACAAAGTGTTCCTCCGGTAAACGGGAGTTGCATAATCTCACAGTCATAGGAACATGTATAAGTCATGAAGAAAGCAATAGCAACAAACTAAACGATCAAGTGCTAAGCTAACGGAATGGGTCAAGTCAATCACATCATTCTCCTAATGATTTGATCTCATTAATCAAATGACAACTCATGTCTATGGTTAGGAAACATAACCATCTTTGATCAACGAGCTAGTCAAGTAGAGGCATACTAGTGACACTCTGTTTATCTATGTATTCACACATGTATTATGTTTCCGGTTAATAAACATTTATCATGATATAAGGAAATAAATAATAACTTTATTATTGCCTCTAGGGCATATTTGCTTCAGTCTCCCACTTGCACTAGAGTCAATAATCTAGTTCACATCGCCATGTGATTTAATACCAATAATTCACATCACCATGTGATTAACACCCATATTTCACATCGACATGTGACCAACACCCAAAGGGTTTACTAGAGTCAATAATCTAGTTCACATCGCTATGTGATTAATATCCAAAGAGTACTAAGGTGTGATCATGTTTTGCTTGTGAGAGAAGTTTAGTCAACGGGTCTGCCACATTCAGATCCGTAAGTATTTTGCAAATTTCTATGTAAACAATGCTCTGCACGGAGCTACTCTAGCTAATTGCTCCCACTTTCAATATGTATCCAGATTGAGATTTAGAGTCATCTAGATCAGTGTCAAAATTTGCATCGACGTAACCCTTTACGATGAACCTTTTTGTCACCTCCATAATCGAGAAACATATCCTTATTCCACTAAGGATAATTTTGACCGTTGTCCAGTGATCTACTCCTAGATCACTATTGTACTCCCTTGCCAAAAAACAGTGTAGGGTATACAATAGATCTTGTACACAACATGGCATACTTTATAGAACCTATGGATGAGGCATAGGGAATGACTTTCATTCTCTTTCTATCTTCTGCCGTGGTCGGGCTTTGAGTCTTACTCAATTTCACACCTTGTAACACAAGCAAGAAATCTTTCTTTGACTGTTCCATTTTGAACTACTTCAAAATCTTGTCAAGGTATGTAGTCATTGAAAAAACTTATCAAGCGTCTTGATCTATCTCTATAGATCTTGATGCTCAATATGTAAGCAGCTTCACCGAGGTCTTTCTTTGAAAAACTCCTTTCAAACACTCCTTTATGCTTTGTAGAATAATTCTACATTATCTCCGATCAACAATATGTCATTCACATATACTTATCAGAAATGTTGTAGTGCTCCCACTCACTTTCTTGTAAATACAGGCTTCACCGCAAGTCTGTATAAAACTATATGCTTTAATCAACTTATCAAAGCGTATATTCCAACTCCGAGATGCTTGCACCAGTCCATAGATGGATCGCTGGAGCTTGCATATTTTGTTAGCACCTTTAGGATTGACAAAACTTTATTGTTGCATCATATACAACTCTTCTTTAATAAATCCATTAAGGAATGTAGTTTTGTTTATCCATTTGCCAGATTTCATAAAATGTGGCAATTGCTAACATGATTCGGATAGACTTAAGCATAGATACGAGTGAGAGACTCTCATCGTATTCAACACCTTGAACTTGTCCAAAACCTTTTGCGACAATTCTAGCTTTGTAGATAGTAACACTACTATCAGCGTCTGTCTTCCTCTTGAAGATCCATTTAATCTCAATTGCTTGCCGATCATCGGGCAAGTCAACCAAAGTCCACACTTTGTTCTCATACATGGATCCCATCTCAGATTTCATGGCCTCAAGCCATTTCGTGGAATCTAGGCTCACCATTGCTTCTTCATAGTTCGTAGGTTCGTCATGTTCTAGTAACATAACTTCCAGAACAGGATTATCGTACCACTCTGGTGCGGATCTCACTCTGGTTTACCTACGAGGTTCGGTAGTACCTTGATCTGAAGTTACATGATCATCATCATTAGCTTCCTCACTAATTGGTGTAGTAGTCACAGGAACACATTTCTGTGATGAACTACTTTCCAATAAGGGAGCAGGTACAGTTACCTCATCAAGTTCTACTTTCCTCCCACTCACTTCTTTCGAGAGAAACTCCTTCTCTAGAAAGGATCCATTCTCAGCAATGAATATCTTGCCTTCGGATCTATGATAGAAGGTGTACCCAACATTTTCTTTTGGGTATCCTATGAAGACGCACTTCTCCGATTTGGGTTTGAGCTTATCAGGTTGAAACTTTTTCACATAAGCATTGCAACCTCAAACTTTAAGAAATGACAGCTTAGGTTTCTTGCCAAAGCATAGTTCATACGGTGTCGTCTCAACGGATTTAGATGGTGCCCTATTTAACGTGAATGTAGATGTCTCTAATGCATAATCCCAAAACCATAGTGGTAAATTGGTAAGAGACATCATAGATCGCACCATATCTAATAAAGTACAATTACGACGTTCGGACACACCATTACACTGTGGTGTTCCAGGTGGCGTGAGTAGTGAAACTATTTCACATTGTTTTAACTGAAGGCCAAACTCATAACTCAAATATTTTACTTCTGCGATCATATCGTAGAAACTTTTATTCTTGTTACGATGATTCTCCACTTCACTTTGAAATTCTTTGAACTTTTCAAATGTTTCAGACTTGTGTTTCATCAAGTAGATATACTCATATCTGCTCAAATCATCTGTGAAGATCAGAAAATAATGATATCTGCCGCGAGCCTCAATATTCATCGGACCACATACATCATTATGTATGATTTCCAACAAATCTGTTGCTCGCTCCATTGTTCCGGAGAACGGAGTCTTAGTCATCTTGCCCATGAGGCATGGTTCGCAAGCATCAAGTGATTCCAAAAGCCCATCAGCATGGATTTTCTTCATGCGCTTTACACCAATATAACCTAAATGGCAGTGCCACAAATAAGTTGCACTATCATTATTAACTTTGCATCTTTTGGCTTTACACATCGTCACTTCACCCTTAACTAGTCTCTGTTCATTCTACAACTCCCGTTTCGAGTTACTATTCTTAGCAACTGAACTAGTATCAAATACTGAGGGGTTGCTATAAACACTAGTAAAGTACACATCAATAACATGTATATCAAATATACCTATGTTCACTTTGTCATCCTTCTTATCCGCCAACTACTTGGGGTAGTTCCGCTTCCAGTGACCAGTCCCTTTGCAGTAGAAGCACTCAGTTTCAGGCTTAGGTCCAGACTTGGGTTTTGTCACTTGAGCAGCAACTTGCTTGTTGTTCTTCTTGAAGTTCCCCTTTCTTCCCATTGTCCCTTTACTTGAAACTAGTGGTTTTGTTTACCATCAACACTTGATGCTTTTCTTGATTTCTACCTTCATCGATTTCAGCATCACGAAGAGCTTGGGAATCATTTCCGTTATCCCTTGCATATTATAGTTCATCACAAAGTTCTACTAACTTGGTGATGGTGACTAGAGAATTCTCTCAATCACTATTTTATCTGGAAGATTAACTCCCACTTGATTCAAGCGATTGTAGTACCCAGACAATCTGAGCACATGCTTACTGCTTTAGCTATTCTCCTCCATCTTTTAGCTATAGAAGTTGTTGGAGACTTCATATCTCTCAACTCGGGTATTTGCTTGAAATATCAACTTCAACTCCTGGAACATCTCATATGGCCCATGACGTTCAAAACGTCTTTGAAGTCCCGATTCTAAGCCGTTTAAGCATGGTGCACTAAACTATCAAGTAGTCATCATATTGAGCTAGCCAAACGTTCATAACATCTGCATCTGCTCCTGCAATAGGTTTGTCACCTAGCGGTGCATCAAGGACATAATTCTTCTGTGAAGCAATGAGGATAAACCTCAGATCACGGGTCCAATCCGCATCATTGCTACTAACACCTTTCAACTTAGTTTTCTCTAGGAACATATCAAAAATAAAACAGGGGAACTAAACGTGAGCTATTGATCTACAACATAGATATGCTAATTGTTGGGAAACGTAGCAATTTCAAAAAAAATCCTACGCAAACGCAAGATCATGGTGATGCATAGCAACGAGAGGGGAGAGTGTTGTCCACGTACCCTCGTAGACCGAAAGCGGAAGCGTTAGCACAACGTGGTTGATGTAGTCATACGTCTTCACGATCCGACCGATCAAGTACCGAACGCACGGCACCTCCGAGTTCAGCACACGTTCAGCCCGATGACGTCCCTCTAACTCCGATCCAGCCGAGTGTTGAGGGAGAGTTTCGTCAGCACGACGGCGTGGTGACGATG
Organism: Triticum urartu; assembly: GCF_003073215.2. Taxonomy (NCBI): domain Eukaryota; kingdom Viridiplantae; phylum Streptophyta; class Magnoliopsida; order Poales; family Poaceae; genus Triticum; species Triticum urartu. The sequence goes on along the minus strand of NC_053024.1, from coordinate 696,964,548 downwards.
TTGATGTTCTACCGATGCAGGGCTTCGCCTAAGCACCGCTACAGTATTATCGAGGTGGACTATGGTGGAGGGGGGCACCGCACACGGCTAAGAGACGATCAACTTGATCAACTTGTGTGTCTAGAGGTGCCCCCCTGCCCCTGTATATAAAGAAGCAAGGGGGGAGGCCGGCCAGCCCTCTATGGGCGCACCAGGAGGAGGAGTCCTCCTCCTAGTAGGAGTAGGACTCCCCTTTCCGACTCCTACTAGGAGGAGGAAAGGAAGGAGGAGAAGGAGAAGGAAGGAGAAGGAGGAAAAGGAGGAAATGGGGGCCGGCCCCTTAGTCCAATTCAGTTTGGGCTAGGGGGGCCGCGCGCCCTGCCTCCTCTCTTCCACCACTTGGCCCATGAGGCCCATTACTTCTTCCTTGTATTCCCGTAACTCTCCGGTACCCCCGAAAATACCCGAATCACTCGAAACCTTTCCGATGTCCGAATATAGTCGTCCAATATATCGATCTTTACGTCTCGGCCATTTCGAGACTCCTCGTCATGTCCCTGATCTCATCCGAGACTCCGAACTCCTTCGGTACATCAAAACATATAAACTCATAATATAACTGTCATCGTAGCGTTAAGCGTGCGGACCCTACGGGTTCGAGAACTATGTAGACATGACCGAGACACGTCTCCGGTCAATAACCAATAGCGGAACCTGGATGCTCATATTGGCTCCTACATATTCTACGAAGATCTTTATCGGTCAGACCGCATAACAACATACGTTGTTCCCTTTGTCATCGGTATGTTACTTGCCCGCGATTCGATCGTCGGTATCTCAATACCTAGTTCAATCTCATTATCGGCAAGTTTCTTTACTCGTTTCGTAACACATCATCCCGCAACTAACTCATTAGTTGCAATGCTTGTAAGGCTTATAGTGATGTGCATTACCGAGTGGGCCCAGAGATACCTCTCCGACAACCGGAGTGACAAATCCTAATCTCGAAATACGCCAACCCAACAAGTACCTTCGGAGACACCTATAGAGCACCTTTATAATCACCCAGTTACATTGTGACGTTTGGTAGCACACAAAGTGTTCCTCCGGTAAACGGGAGTTGCATAATCTCATAGTCATAGGAACATGTATAAGTCATGAAGAAAGCAATAGCAACAAACTAAGTGATCAAGTGCTATGCTAACGAAATGGGTCAAGTCAATCACATCATTCTCTAATGATGTGACCCCGTTAATCAAATGACAACTCATGTCTATGGCTAGGAAACTTAACCATCTTTGATTCAACGAGCTAGTCAAGTAGAGGCATACTAGTGACATACTGTTTGTCTATGTATTCACACATGTATTATGTTTCCGATTAATACAATTCTAGCATGAATAATAAACATTTATCATGATATAAGGAAATAAATAATAACTTTATTATTGCCTCTAGGGCATATTTCCTTCAGTCTCCCACTTGCACTAGAGTCAATAATCTAGTTCACATCGCCATGTGATTTAACATCCATAGTTCACATCGACATGTGACCAACACCCAAAGGGTTTACTAGAGTCAATAATCTAGTTCACATCGCTATGTGATTAACACCCAAAGAGTACTAAGGTGTGATCATGTTTTTCTTGTGAGAGAAGTTTAGTCAACGGGTCTGCCACATTCAGATCCGTACGTGTTTTGCAAATTTCTATGTCAACAGTGCTCTGCACGGAGCTACTCTAGCTAATTGCTCCCTACTTTCAATATGTATCCAGATTGAGACTTAGAGTCATCTAGATCAGTGTCAAAACTTGCATCGACGTAACCCTTTACGACGAACCTTTTGTCACCTCCATAATCGAGAAACATATCCTTATTCCACTAAGGATAATTTTGACCAATGTCCAGTGATCTACTCCTTGATCACTATTGTACTCCCTTGCCAAACTTAGGGCAGGGTATACAATAGGTATGGTACACAGCATCGCATACTTTATAGAACCTATGGCTGAGGCATAGGGAATGACTTTCATTCTCTCTCTATCTTCTGACGTGGTCGGGTTTTGAGTCTTAATCAACTTCACACCTTGTAACACAGGCAAGAACTCCTTTTGACTGTTCCATTTTGAACTACTTCAAAATCTTGTCAAGGTATGTACTCATTGAAAAACTTATCAAGTGTCTTGATCTATCTCTATAGATCTTGATGCTCAATATGTAAGCAGCTTCACCGAGGTCTTTCTTTGAAAAACTCCTTCCAAACATTCCTTTATGCTTTGCAGAATAATTCTACATTATCTCCGATCAACAATATGTCATTCACATATACTTATCAGAAATTCTGTAATGCTCCCACTCACTTTCTTGTAAATACAGGCTTCACCGCAAGTCTGTATAAAACTATATGCTTTGATCAACTTATCAAAGTGTATATTCCAACTCCGAGATGCTTGCACCAGTCCATAGATGGATCGCCGGAGCTTGCATATTTTGTTAGTACCTTTAGGATTGACAAAACCTTCTGGTTGCATCATATACAACTCTTCTTTAATAAATCCATTAAGGAATGCAGTTTTGTTTATCCATTTGCCAGATTTTATAAAATGCGGCAATTGCTAACATGATTCGGACAGACTTAAGCATAGATACGAGTGAGAAACTCTCATCATAGTCAACACCTTGAACTTGTCGAAAACCTTTTTGCGACAATTCTAGCTTTGTAGATGGTAACACTACTATCAGCGCCTGTCTTCCTCTTGAAGATCCATTTAATCTCAATGGCTCGCCGATCAATGGGCAAGTCAATCAAAGTCCATACTTTGCTCTCATACATGGATCTCATCTCAGATTTCATGGCCTCAAGCCATTTCGCGGAATCTGGGCTTATCATCGCTTCCTCATAGTTCGTAGGTTCGTCATGGTCAAGTAACATGACCTCCAGAATAGGATTACCGTACCACTCTGGTGCGGATCACACTCTGGTTTACCTACGAGGTTCGGTAGTAACTTGATCTGAAGTTACATGATCATCATCATTAGCTTCCTCATTAATTGGTGTAGTAGTCACAGGAACACATTTCTGTGATGAACTACTTTCCAATAAGGGAGCAGGTACAGTTACCTCATCAAGTTCTACTTTCCTCCCACTCACTTCTTTCGAGAGAAACTCCTCTAGAAAGGATCCATTCTCAGCAATGAATATCTTGCCTTCGGATCTGTGATAGAAGGTGTACCCAACATTTTCTTTTGGGTATCCTACGAAGATTTTCTTCTCCGATTTGGGTTCGAGCTTATCATGTTGAAACTTTTTCACATAAGCATCGCAGTCCCAAACTTTAAGAAACAACATCTTAGGTTTCTCGCCAAACCACAATTCATACAGTGTCGTCTCAACGGATTTAGATGGTGCCCTATTTAACATGAATGTAGCTGTCTCTAATGCATAACCCCAAAACGATAGTGGTAATCGGTAAGAGACATCATAGATCGCACCATATCTAATAAAGCACGGTTACGACATTCGGACACACCATTACACTGTGGTGTTCCAGGTGGCGTGAGTAGTGAAACTATTTCACATTGTTTTAACTGAAGGCCAAACTCGTAACTCAAATATTTTACTTCTGCGATCATATCGTAGAAACTTTTGTTTTTGTTACGATGATTCTCCACTTCACTCTGAAATTCTTTGAACTTTTCAAATATTTCAGACTTGTGTTTCATCAAGTAGATATACTCATATCTGCTCAAATCATCTGTGAAGATCAGAAAATAATGATACCTGCCGCGAGCCTCAATATTCATCGGACCACATACATTAGAATGTATGATTTCCAACAAATCTGTTGCTCGCTTCATTGTTCCGGAGAACGGAGTGTTAGTCATCTTTCCCATGAGGCATGGTTCGCAAGCATCAACTGATTCATAATCAAGTGATTCCAAAAGCCCATCAACATGTATTTTCTTCATGCGCTTTGCACCAATATGACCTAAACGGCAGTGCCACAAATAAGTTGCACTATCATTATTAACTTTGCATCTTTTGGCTTCAATATTATGAAAATGTGTATCACCACGATCGAGATCTGATGTCTACTACACAACCTTCTTCTTGTAGACGTTGTTGGGACTCCAAGTGCAGAGGTTTGTAGGACAGTAGCAAATTTCCCTCAAGTGGATGACCTAAGGTTTATCAATCCGTAGGAGGCGTAGGATGAAGATGGTCTCTCTCAAGCAACCCTGCAACCAAATAACAAAGAGTCTCTTGTGTCCCCAACACACCCAATGCAATGGTAAATTGTATAGGTGCACTAGTTTGGTGAAGAGACGGTGATACAAGTGGTATATGGATGGTAGATATGATCGAGGTGGATTATGGTGGAGGGGGGCACCGCACATGGCTAAGAGATCAAGAGATAAATTGTTGTGTCTATGGGGTGCCCCCTGGCCACGTATATAAAGGAGTGGAGGAGGGGAGGGGCCGGCCCTCTCTATGGCGCGCCCTAGGGGAGTCCTACTCCCACCGGGAGTAGGATTCCCCCTTTCCTAGTAGAACTAGGAGCCCTTCCAAGTAGTAGGAGTAGGAGAGAAGGAAAGGGAAAAAGAAGAGAAGGAAGGAGGGGGCGCAGCCCTTCCCCCTAGTCCAATTCGGACTAGGCCTTGGGGGGCGCACGGCCTGCCTCTCTCTCTTTCCCCTAAAGCCCAATAAGGCCCATACACTCCCTGGCGAATTCCCGTAACTCCCTGGTACTCCGATAAATACCCGAAACACTCGGAACCTTTCCGATGTCCGAATATATTCGTCCAATATATCGATCTTTACGTCTCGACCATTTCGAGACTCCTCGTCATGTCCTCGATCTCATCCGGGACTCCGAACTACCTTCGGTACATCAAAACACATAAACTCATAATATAACCGTCATCAAACTTTAAGCGTGCGGACCCTACGGGTTCGAGAACTATGTAGACATGACCGAGCCACGTCTCCGGTCAATAACCAATAGCGGAACCTGGATGCTCATATTGGCTCCCACATATTCTACGAAGATCTTTATCAGTCAAACCGCATAACAACATGCGTTGTTCCCTTTGTCATCGGTATGTTACTTGCCCAAGATTCGATCGTCGGTATCTCAATACCTAGTTCAATCTCATTACCGGTAAGTCTCTTTACTCATTCCGTAATACATCATCTCGCAACTAACTCATTAGTCACAATGCTTGCAAGGCTTATAGTGATGTGCATTACCGAGAGGGCCCAGAGATACCTCTCCGACAATCGGAGTGACAAATCCTAATCTCGAAATACGCCAACCCAACAAGTACCTTCGGAGACACCTGTGGAGCACCTTTATAATCACCCAGTTACGTTGTGACGTTTGGTAGCACACAAAGTGTTCCTCTGGTAAACGGGAGTTGCATAATCTCATAGTCATAGGAACATGTATAAGTCATGAAGAAAGCAATAACTGTTGAAAATATGCCCTAGAGGCAATAATAAAAGGATTATTATTATATTTCCTTGTTCATGATGATTGTCTTTTATTCATGCTATAATTGTGTTATCTGAAAATCGTAATACATGTGTGAATACATAGACACCAACATGCCCCTAGTAAGCCTCTAGTTGACTAGCTCGTTGATCAACAGATAGTCATGGTTTCCTGACTATGGACATTGGATGTCATTGATAACGAGATCATATCATTAGGAGAATGATGTGATGGACAAGACCCAATCCTAAACATAGCACAAGATCGTATAGTTCATTTGCTAGAGTTTTTCCAATGTCAAGTATCTTTTCCTTAGACCATGAGATCCGTGTAACTCCCGGATACCGTACGAATGCTTTGGGTGTACCAAACGTCACAACGTAACTGGGTGACTATAAAGGTATACTACGGGTATCTCCGAAAGTGTCTGTTGGGTTGACACGGATCAAGACTGGGATTTGTCACTCCGTATGACGGAGAGGTATCTCTGGGCCCACTCGGTAATGCATCATCATAATGAGCTCAAAGTGACCAAGTGTCTGGTCACGGGATCATGCATTACTACGAGTAAAGTGACTTGCCGGTAACAAGATTGAACGAGGTATTAGGATACCGACGATCAAATCTCGGGCAAGTAACGTACCGATTGACAAAGGGAATTGTATACGGGGTTGCTTGAATCCTCGACATCGTGGTTCATCCGATGAGATCATCGAGGAGCATGTGGGAGCCAACATGGGTATCCAGATCCCGCTGTTGGTTATTGGCCGGAGAGCCGTCTCGGTCATGTCTACATGTCTCCCGAACCCGTAGGGTCTACACACTTAAGGTTCGGTGACGCTAGGGTTGTAGAGATATGAATATGCAGTAAACCGAAAGTTGTTCGGAGTCCCGGATGAGATCCCGGACGTCACGAGGAGTTCCTAGGGTACGGAGGTGAAGAATTATATATAGGAAGTGCAGTTTCGGCCATCGGAGAGTTTCGGGGTCACCGGTATTGTACCAGGGACCACCGGATGGGTCCCGGTGGTCCACCGGGTGGGGCCACCCATCCCGGAGGGCCCCATGGGCTGGAGTGGGGAGGGGAACCAGCCCATGGGGGCTGGTGCGCCCCCCTTGGCCCACCCCCTGCGCCTAGGGTTGGAAACCCTAGGGTGGGGGGGCGCCACTTGCCTTGGGGGCCACTCCACCCTTGGACGCCCCCCCATGAGATCCCATCTCCTAGGGCCGGCACCCCTTGGGGAGCCTATATAAAGGGGGGAGGGAGGGGCAGCCACACCCTTGACTCTTGGCGCCTCCCTCTCCCCTGCTACACCTCTCCCTCTCGCAGAAGAACGGCGAAGCCCTGCTGCGGTGACTGCTACATCCACCACCACGCCGTCGTTCTGCTGGGTCTTCATCAACCTCTCCTTCCCCCTTGCTGGATCAAGAAGGAGGAGACGTCACGCTGACCGTACATGTGTTGAACGCGGAGGTGCCGTCCATTCAGCGCTAGGATCTCCGGTGATTTGGATCACGTCGAGTACACTCCCTCATCCCCGTTCTCTTGAACGCTTCCGCTCGCGATCTACAAAGGTATGTAGATGCAATCCGATCACTCGTTGCTAGATGAACTCATAGATGGATCTTGGTGAAACCGTAGGAAATTTTTTGTTTTCTGCAACGTTCCCCAACAGTGGCATCATGAGCCAGGTCTATGCGTAGTTCTCTTTGCACGAGTAGGACACAATTTGTTGTGGGCATAGATGTTGTCAACTTTCTTGCCGCTACTAGTCTTATTTTGCTTCAGCGGTATTGTGGGATGAAGCGGCCCGGACCAACCTTACACGTACGCTTACGTGAGACCAGTTCCACCGACTAACATGCACTAGTTGCATAAGGTGGCTGGCGGGTGTCTGTCTCTCCCACTTTAGTTGGAGCGGATTCGACGAAAAGGGTCCTTATGAAGGGTAAATAGAAGTTGACAAATCACGTTGTGGCTTTAACGTAGGTAAGAAAACGTTCTTGCTAGAACCCTCTTGCAGCCACGTAAAACTTGCAACAACAATTAGAGGACGTCTAACTTGTTTTTGCAGCAAGTGTTTTGTGATGTGATATGGCCAAAGTTGTGATGAATGATGAATGATATATGTGATGTATGAGATCATGTTCTTGTAATAGGAATCACGACTTGCATGTCGATGAGTATGACAACCGGCAGGAGCCATAGGAGTTGTCTTTATTTTTTGCATGACCTGCGTGTCATTGAGAAACGCCATGTAAATTACTTTACTTTATTGCCAAACGTGTTAGCCATAGTAGTAGAAGTAATAGTTGGCAAGCAACTTCATGGAGACACGATGATGGAGATCATGATGATGGAGATCATGGTGTCATGCCGGTGACAAGATGATCATGGAGCCCCAAGATGGAGATCAAAGGAGCTATGTGATATTGGCCATATCATGTCACTATTATTATTTGATTGCATGTGATGTTTATCATGTTTTACATATTGTTTACTTAGAACGACGGTAGTAAATAAGATGATCCCTCATAATAATTTCAAGAAAGTGTTCCCCCTAACTGTGCACCGTTGCGACAGTTCGTTGTTTCGAAGCACCACGTGATGATCGGGTGTGATAGATTCCAACGTTCACATACAACGGGTGTAAGACAGATTTACACATGCAAACACTTAGGTTGACTTGACGAGCCTAGCATGTACAGACATGGCCTCGGAACACAGAAGACCGAAAGGTCGAGCATGAGTCGTATAGAAGATACGATCAACATGAAGATGTTCACCGAATTGACTAGTCCGTCTCACGTGATGATCGGACACGGCCTAGTTAACTCGGATCATGTTATACTTAGATGACTAGGAGGGATGTCTATCTGAGTGGGAGTTCATTGAATAATTTGATTAGATGAACTTAATTATCATGAACTTAGTCTAAAATCTTTACAACATGTATTGTAGATCAAATGGCCAACGTTGTCTCAACTTCAACGCGTTCCTAGAGAAAACCAAGCTGAAAGACGATGGCAGCAACTATACGGACTGGGTCCGGAACCTGAGGATCATCCTCATAGATGCCAAGAAAGATTATGTCCTACAAGCACCTCTAGGTGAAGCACCTGCTCTCCCTGCAGAACAAGACGTTATGATGCTTGGCAGACACGTTACCATGATTACTCCCTCGTTCAGTGCGGCATGCTTTACAGCTTAGAACCGGGGCTCCAAAAGCGTTTTGAGAGACACGGAGCATATGAGATGTTCGAAGAGCTGAAAATGGTTTTTCAAGCTCATGCCCGGGTCGAGAGATATGAAGTCTCCGACAAGTTCTTCAGCTGTAAGATGGAGGAAAACAGTTCTGTCAGTGAGCACATACTCACTATGTCTGGGTTACATAACCGCTTGACTCAGCTGGGAGTTAATCTCCCGGATGACGCGGTCATTGACAGAATCCTTCAGTCGCTTCCACCGAGCTACAAGAGCTTTGTGATGAACTTCAATATGCAGGGGATGGAAAAGACCATTCCTGAAGTATTTTCAATGCTGAAATCAGCAGAGGTAGAAGTCAAAAAGGAACATCAAGTGTTGATGGTGAATAAAACCACTAAGTTCAAGAAAGGCAAGGGTAAGAAGAACTTCAAGAAGGACGGCAAGGGAGTTGCCGCGCCCGGTAAGCAAGCTGCCGGGAAGAAGCCAAAGAATGGACCCAAGCCCGAGACTGAGTGTTTTTATTGCAAGGGAAGTGGTCACTGGAAGCGGAACTGCCCCAAATACTTAGCGGACAAGAAGGCCGGCATCACGAAAGGTATATGTGATATACATGTAATTGAATTTCCTACGTGTCACCAAGATCAATCTATGAAGTTATCTAGCAACGAGGGAGGAGTGCATCTACATACCCTTGTAGATCGCGCGCGGAAGCGTTCAAGAGAACGGGGTTGATGGAGTCGTACTCGTCGTGATCCAAATCACCGATGATCCTAGTGCCGAACGGACGGCACCTCCGCGTTCAACACACGTACAGCCCGGTGACGTCTCCCATGCCTTGATCCAGCAAGGAGAGAGGGAGAGGTTGAGGAAGACTCCATCCAGCAGCAGCACAACGGCGTGGTGGTGATGGAGGAGTGTGGCAATCCTGCAGGGCTTCGCCAAGCACCGCGAGATATGAGGAGAAAGAGAGGGAGGGCTGCACCAAGAGGCAGAGATCAGATCGCGTGTATTGGGCAGCCCCTAGGCCTCATATATATAGGGGAAGGGGAGGAGGGTGCGCCCCCTCTAGGGTTACCACCCCTAGAGGGGCGGCAGCCCCAAACCCATCTATGGGTGGCGGCCACAAGGGGGAGGAGAGGGAGGCGCAGGGAGTATGGGCCTTAGGGCCCATCTGCCCTTAGGGTTTGCCCCCTCTCCCCTTCTAGGCGCATGGGCCTTAGTGGGAGGCGCCCCAGCCCACCTAGGGGCTGGTGCCTTCTCACACTTGGCCCATGTATGCCTCTGGGGCCCATGGCCCCCCCGGTGGACCCCCGGACCCCTCCGGTGGTCCCGGTACATTACCGATAAACCCCAAAACCTTTCTGGTGACCAAAACAGGACTCCCCATATATAAATCTTTACCTCCGGACCATTCCGGAACTCCTCGTGACGTCCGGGATCTCATCCGGGACTCCGACCAACATTCGGTAACCACATACAAACTTCCTTTATAACCCTAGCGTCATCGAACCTTAAGTGTGTAGACCCTACGGGTTCGGGAGACATGCAGACATGACCGAGACGTTCTCCGGTCAATAACCAACAGCGGGATCTGGATACCCATGTTGGCTCCCACATGTTCCACGATGATCTCATCGGATGAACCACGATGTCAAGGACTTAATCAATCCCGTATACAATTCCCTTTGTCTAGCGGTACGATACTTGCCCGAGATTCGATCGTCGGTATCCCGATACCTTGTTCAATCTCGTTACCGGAAAGTCTCTTTACTCGTTCCGTAACACAACATCCCGTGATCAACTCCTTGATCACATTGTGCACATTATGATGATGTCCTACCGAGTGGGCCCAGAGATACCTCTCCGTCACACGCAGTGACAAATCCCAGTCTCGATTCGTGCCAACCCAACAGACACTTTCGGAGATACCCGTAGTGTACCTTTATAGCCACCCAGTTACGTTGTGACGTTTGGCACACCCAAAGCACTCCTACGGTATCCGGGAAGTTGCACAATCTTCATGGTCTAAGAGGAAATGATACTTGACATTAGAAAAGCTTTAGCCATACAAACTACACGATCTAGTGCTATGCTTAGGATTGGGTCTTGTCCATCACATCATTCTCCTAATGATGTGATCCCGTTATCAATGACATCGAATGTCCATGGTCAGGAAACCGTAACCATCTATTGATCAATGAGCTAGTCAACTAGAGGCTTACTAGGGACATGGTGTTGTCTATGTATCCACACATGTATCTGAGTTTCCTATCAATACAATTCTAGCATGGATAATAAACGATTATCATGAACAAGGAAATATAATAATAATTAATTTATTATTGCCTCTAGGGCATATTTCCAACAGTCTCCCACTTGCACTAGAGTCAATAATCTAGTTCACATCGATATGTGATTAACACTGAAGGTCACATCCCCATGTGACTAACACCCAAAGAGTTTACTAGAGTCAATAATCTAGTTCACATTTACCATGTGATTAACACTCGATGAGTTCTGGGTTTGATCATGTTATGCTTGTGAGAGAGGTTATAGTCAACGGGTCTGAACCTTTCAGATCCGTGTGTGCTTTACAAATCTCTATGTCATCTCCTAGATGCAACTACTACGCTATATTTGGAGCCATTCCAAATAACTGTTCTACTTGGAGCTATTCTAAATTATACGTATCCGGTATCTCTACTCAGAGCTATCCGGATAGGTGTTAAGCTTGCATCGACGTAACCCTTTATGACGAACTCTTTTACCACCTCCATAATCGAGAAAATTCCTTAGTCCACTAGTTACTAAGGATAACTTTGACCGCTGTCTTGTGATCCATTCTTGGATCACTCTTGTACCCCTTGACTGACTCATGGCAAGGCACATTTCAGGTGCGGTACACAGCATAGCATACTGTAGGGCCTATGTCTTAAGCATAGGGGACGACCTTTGTCCTTTCTTTCTATTCTGCCGTGGTTGAGCTTTAAGTCTTAACTTCATACCTTACCACTCAGGCAAGAACTCCTTCTTTGACTGATCCATCTTGAACACCTTCAAGATCATGTCAAGGTATGTGCTCATTTGAAAGTACCATTAAGCGTTTTGATCTATCCTCATAGATCTTGATGCTCAATGTTCAAGTAGCTTAATCCAGGCCTTCCATTGAAAAACATTTTCAAATAACCCTATATGCTTTCCAGAAATTCTACGTCATTTCTGATCAACAATATGTCAACAACATATACTCATTAGAAATTCTATAGTGCTCCCACTCACTTCTTCGGAAATACAAGTTTCTCATAAACTTTGTATACACCCAAAATCTTTGATCATCTCATCAAAGCATACATTCCAACTCCGAGATGCTTACTCCAGTCCTCAGAAGGATAGCTGGAGCTTTGCATACTTATTAGCATCTTTCAGGATTGACAAAACCTTCCGGTTGTATCACATACAACCTTTCCTCAAGAAAAATCATCGAGGAAACAATGTTTTGACATCCTATCTGCAAGATTTCATAAATAACGCAGTAATTGCTAATATAATTCCAACAGACTCTTAGCATCACTACGAGTGAGAAAGTCTCACCGTAGTCAACTCCTTGAACTTGTCGGAAAACATCTTAACGACAAGTCGAGCCTTCTTAATGATGACATTTACCATCATTGTCTGTCTTCCTTTTAAAATCCATCTGCACTCAACAGCCTTACGACCATCGAGCTGTTCTGCCAAAGTCTACACTTTGTTTTCATACATGGATCCTCTCTCGGATTTTATGGCCTCGAGCCATTTATCGGAATCCGGGCCCACCATCGCTTCTCCATAGCTCGTAGGTTCATTGTTGTCTAGCAACATGACTTCCAAGACAGGATTACGTACCACTCTGAAGTAGCACGCATCCTTGTCATCCCACGAGGTTTGGTAGTGACTTGATCTGAAGTTTCATGATCACTATCATAAGCTTCCACTTCAATTGGTGTAGGTGCCACAGGAACAACTTCCTGTGCCCTACCACACACTAGTTGAAGAGACGGTTCAATAACCTCATCAAGTCTCCACCACCCTCCCACTCAATTCTTTCGAGAGAAACTTTTCCTCGAGAAAGGACCCGATTCTAGAAACAATCCCTTATTGCTTTCGGATCTGAGACAGGAGGTATACCCAACTGTTTTGGGTGTCCTAATTATCCGCTTTGGGTTCGAGCTTATCAGCCTAAAACTTTTTTCACATAAGCGTCGCAGCCCCAAACCTTTAATAAATGACAACTTAGGTTTCTCTAAACCATAGTTCATATGGTGTCATCTCATCGGAATTACGTGGTGCCCTATTTAAAGTGAATGTGGTTGTCTTTAATGCCTAACCCATAAACTATCGTGGTAATTCGATAAGAGACATCATGGTATGCATCATATCCAATAGGGTGCAGTTATGATGTTCGGACACACCATCACACTATGGTGTTCCAGGCTGTATTAGTTGTGAAACAATTTCCACAATGTCTTAATTCTGTGCCAAACTCGTAATTCAGATATTCATCTCTATGATCATATCATAGATATTTTATCCTCTTGTCACGACGATCTTTCAACTTCACCCTAAAATTACTTGAACCTTTCAATAATTCGGACTCGTGATTCATCAAGTAAATATACTCAACATCTACTCAAATCATCTGTGAAGTAAGAACATAACGATATCCACTACATGCCTCAGCACTCATTGGATTGCACACATCAAAATGTATTACTTCCAACAAGTTGCTTTCTAGTTCCACTTTACTGAAAACGAGGCTTTCAGTCATCTTGCCCATGTGGTATGATTTGCATGTCTCAAGTGATTCAAAATCAAGTGAGTCCAAACGATCCATCTGTATGGAGTTTCTTCATGCATATCTACCAACAAACATGGTTCGCATGTCTCAATCCTTTCAAAAATGAGTGAGTCCAAAGATCCATCAACATGGAGCTTCTTCATGTGTTTTATACCGATATGACTTAAGTGGCAGTGCCACAAGTAGGTGGTACTATCATTACTATATTTTGGCATGAACATGTGTATCACTACGATCGAGATTGAATAAACCATTCATTTCAGGTGTAAGACCATCGAAGGTATTATTCAAATAAACAGAGTAACCATTATTCTCCTTAAATGAATAACCGTATTGCGATAGACGTAATCCAATCATGTCTATGCTCAACGCAAACACCAAATAACAATTATTTAGGTTTAACCCCAATCTCGATGGTAGAGGGAGCGTGCGATGCTTGATCATATCAACATTGGAAATACTTCCAACACATATCGTCAGCTCACCTTTAGCTAGTCTCCGTTTATTCCGTAGCTTTTATTTCGAGTTACTAACACTTAGCAACTGAACCGGTATCTAATACCCTGGTGCTACTAGGAGTACTAGTAAAGTACACATCAACACAATGTATATCCAATATACTTCTATCGACCTTGCCAGCCTTCTAATCTACCAAGTATCTAGGGTAATTCTGCTCCAGTGGCTGTTCCCCTTATTACAGAAGCACTTAGTCTCGGGTTTGGGTTCAACCTTGGGTTTCTTCACTAGAGCAGCAGCTGAATTGCCGTTTCATGAAGTATCCCTTCTTGCCCTTGCCCTTCTTGAAACTAGTGGTTTCACCAACCATCAACAATTGATGCTCCTTCTTGATTTCTACTTTGGTGTCAAACATCGCGAATATCTCAAGGATCATCATATATGTCCCTGATATATTATAGTTCATCACGAAGCTCTAGCAGCTTGGTGGTAATGACTTCGGAGAAACATCACTATCTTATCTGGAAGATCAACTCCCACTCGATTCAAATGATTGTTGTACTCAGACAATCTGAGCACAAGCTCAACAATTGAGCTTTTCTCCCTTAGTTTGCAGGCTAAGAAAATCGTCGGAGGTCTTATACCTCTTGACGTGGGCACGAGCCTGAAATCCCAATTTCAGCCCTCGAAGCATCTCATATGTTTCGCGACGTTTCAAAACGTCTTCGGTGCCTCAACTCTAAACCGTTTAGCATTACGCACTGAACTATCATGTAGTCATCAAAACGTGTATGTCAGATGTTCGCAACATCCACAGACGACGTTCGAGGTTCAGCACACTGAGCGGTGCATTAAGGACACAAGCCTTCTATGAAGCAATGAGGACAATCCTCAGTTTACGGACCTAGTTCGCTTAATTGCTACTATCAACTTTCAACTAATTTTTCTCTAGGAACATAACTAAACAGTAGAACTAAAGCGCGAGCTACGACATAATTTGCGAAGACCTTTTGACTATGCTCAGGATAATTTAGTTCATCTTATGAACTCCCACTCAGATAGACATCCCTCTAGTCATCTAAGTGATTACATGATCCGAGTCAACTAGGCCGTGTCCGATCATCACGTGAGACGGACTAGTCAACATCGGTGAACATCTTCATGCTGATCGTATCTACCATACGAATCATGCTCGACCTTTCGGTCTTCTGTGTTCCGAGGCCATGTCTGTACACATGCTAGGCTCGTCAAGTCAACCTAAGTGTTTGCATGTGTAAATCTGTCTTACACCCGTTGTATGTGAACGTTGGAATCAAACACCCGATCATCACGTGGTGCTTTGAAACAACGAACTGTCGCAACGGTGCACAGTTAGGGGGAACACCTTCTTGAAATTATTATGAGGGATCATCTTATTTACTACCGTCGTTCTAAGTAAACAAGATGCATAAACATGATAAACATCACATGCAATCAAATAGTGACATGATATGGCCATCATCACTTTGCTCCTCTTGATCTCCATCTTCGGGGCTCCATGATCATCATCATCACCGACATGACACCATGATCTCCATCATCATGTCTTCATGAAGTTGTCTCGTCATCTATTACTTCTACTACTACAGCTAACGGTTAGCAATAAAGTAAAGTAATTACATGACGTTTATGTTGACACGCAGGTCATAAATAAATTAAGACAACTCCTATGGCTCCTGCCGGTTGTCATACTCATCGACATGCAAGTCATGATTCCTATTACAAGAACATGATCAATCTCATACATCACATATATCATTCAGCACATCCTTTTGGCCATATCACATCACATAGCATACCCTGCAAAAACAAGTTAGACGTCCTCTAATTGTTGTTTGCATGTTTTACGTGGCTGCTATGGGTTTCTAGCAAGAACGTTTCTTACCTACGCAAAAACCACAATGTGATATGCCAATTGCTATTTACCCTTCATAAGGACCCTTTTCATCGAATCCGATCCGACTAAAGTGGGAGAGACAGACACCCGCCAGCCACCTAATGCAACTAGTGCATGTCAGTCGGTGGAACCGGTCTCACGTAAGCGTACGTGTAAGGTTGGTCCGGGCCGCTTCATCCCACAATGCCACCGAATCAAGATTGGACTAGTAACGGCAAGCATATTGAACAAAATCAACGCCCACAACTACTTTGTGTTCTACTCGTGCATAGAAACTACGCATAGACCTAGCTCATGATGCCACTGTTGGGGAACGTAGCAATAATTCAAAATTTTCCTACGTGTCACCAAGATCAATCTATGGAGTCATCTAGCAACGAGGGAGGAGTGGATCTACATACCCTTGTAGATCGCGCACAGAAGCGTTCAAGAGAACGGGGTTGATGGAGTCGTACTCGTCGTGATCCAAAATCACCGATGATCCTAGTGCCGAACGGACGGCACCTCCGCGTTCAACACACGTACAGCGACGATGTCTCCCATGCCTTGATCCAGCAAGGAGAGAGGGAGAGGTTGAGGAAGACTCCATCCAGCAGCAGCACAACGGCGTGGTGGTGGTGGAGGAGCGTGGCAATCCTGCAGGGCTTCGCCAAGCACCACGGGATATGAGGAGAAAGAGAGGGAGGGCTGCACCAACGAGAGAGATCAAATCGCGTGTATTGGGCAGCCCCTAGGCCTCATATATATAGGGGAAGGGGAGGAGGGTGCGCCCCCTCTAGGGTTCCCACCCCTAGAGGGGCGGCAGCCCTAGATGGGTCTTGGGGTGGCGGCCAAGAGGGGGAGGGGGGGGCGCCCTAGGGTGGGCCTTAGGGCCCATCTAAGCCTAGGGTTTCCCCTTCTCCTCCTTTGCTGCGCCTTGGGCCTTGTGGGAGGCGCACCAGCCCACTCAGGGGCTGGTCCCTCACCACTCTTGGCCACGCAAGCCTCCGGGACTGGTGGCCCCACTTGGTGGACCCCCGGGACCCTCCCGGTGGTCCCGGTACGTTACCGATAAACCCCGAAACTTTTCCGGTGACCAAAACAGGACTTCCCATATATAAATCTTTACCTCCGGACCATTCCGGAACTCCTCGTGACGTCCGGGATCTCATCCGGGACTCCGAACAACATTCGGTAACCACATACAAACTTCCTTTATAACCCTAGCGTCATCGAACCTTAAGTGTGTAGACCCTACGGGTTCGGGAGACATGCAGACATGACCGAGACGTTCTCCGGTCAATAACCAACAGCGGGATCTGGATACCCATGTTGGCTCCCACATGTTCCACGATGATCTCATCGGATGAACCACGATGTCGAGGATTTAATCAATCCCGTATACAATTCCCTTTGTCTAGCGGTATTGTACTTGCCCGAGATTCGATCGTCGGTATCCCTATACCTTGTTCAATCTCGTTACCGGCAAGTCTCTTTACTCGTTCCGTAACACATCATCCCGTGATCAACTCCTTGATCACATTGTGCACATTATGATGATGTCCTACCGAGTGGGCCCAGAGATACCTCTCCGTTTACACGGAGTGACAAATCCCAGTCTCGATTCGTGCCAACCCAACAGACACTTTCGGAGATACTTGTAGTGTACCTTTATAGCCACCCAGTTACGTTGTGACGTTTGGCACACCCAAAGCACTCCTACGGTATCCGGGAGTTGCACAATCTCATGGTCTAAGGAAAATGATACTTGACATTAGAAAAGCTTTAGCATACGAACTACACGATCTAGTGCTATGCTTAGGATTGGGTCTTGTCCATCACATCATTCTCCTAATGATGTGATCCCGTTATCAATGACATCGAATGTCCATGGTCAGGAAACCGTAACCATCTATTGATCAACGAGCTAGTCAACTAGAGGCTTACTAGGGACATGGTGTTGTCTATGTATCCACACATGTATCTGAGTTTCCTATCAATACAATTCTAGCATGGATAATAAACGATTATCATGAACAAGGAAATATAATAATAATCAATTTATTATTGCCTCTAGGGCATATTTCCAACAGAAAGGTATATGTGATATACATGTAATTGATGTGTACCTTACCAGTACTCGTAGTAGCTCCTGGGTATTTGATACCGGTGCAGTTGCTCACATTTGTAACTCAAAGCAGGAGCTGCGGAATAAGCGGAGACTGGCGAAGGACGAGGTGACGATGCGCGTCGGGAATGGTTCCAAGGTCGATGTGATCGCCGTCGGCACGCTACATCTACATTTACCTACGGGATTAGTTTTAAACCTCAATAATTGTTATTTAGTGCCAGCTTTGAGCATTAACATTGTATCAGGATCTCATTTAATTCGAGATGGCTACTCATTTAAATCCGAGAATAATGGTTGTTCTATTTATATGAGAGATATGTTTTATGGTCATGCTCCAATGGTGAATGGTTTATTCTTAATGAATCTCGAGCGTAATGTTACACATATTCATAGTGTGAATACCAAAAGATGTAAAGTTGATAATGATAGTCCCACATACTTGTGGCACTGCCGCCTTGGTCACATAGGTGTCAAACGCATGAAGAAGCTCCATGCAGATGGACTTTTAGAGTCTCTTGATTATGAATCATTTGACACATGCGAGCCATGCCTCATGGGTAAAATGACCAAGACTCCATTCTCAGGAACAATGGAGCGAGCAACCAACTTATTGGAAATCATACATACTGATGTGTGCGGTCCAATGAGTGTT
Organism: Triticum urartu; assembly: GCF_003073215.2. Lineage (NCBI taxonomy): Eukaryota > Viridiplantae > Streptophyta > Magnoliopsida > Poales > Poaceae > Triticum > Triticum urartu. The sequence continues at coordinate 696,945,878 of NC_053024.1, read as the reverse complement.
GAGGCTCGCGATGGCTATCGTTATGTTCTCACCCTCACTGATGACTTGAGTAGATATGGGTATATCTATTTAATGAAACACAAGTCTGAGACCTTTCAAAAGTTCAAGGAATTTCAGAGTGAGGTTGAGAATCAACGTGACAGGAAAATCAAGTTCTTGCGATCAGATCATGGGGGAGACTACTTGAGTCACGAATTTGGCACACACTTAAGAAAATGTGGAATAGTTTCACAACTCACGCCGCCTGGAACACCTCAGCGTAATGGTGTGTCCGAACGTCGTAATCGCACTCTATTAGATATGGTGCGATCTATGATGTATCTTACCGATTTACCGCTATCATTTTGGGGCTATGCTTTAGAGACTGCCGCATTCACTTTAAATAGGGCTCCGTCGAAATCCGTTGAGACGACACCGTATGAATTATGGTTTGGGAAGAAACCTAAGCTGTCGTTTCTAAAAGTTTGGGGATGCGATGCTTATGTCAAGAAACTTCAACCTGAAAAGCTCGAACCCAAGTCAGAAAAATGCGTCTTCATAGGATACCCTAAAGAAACTATTGGGTATACCTTCTACCTCAGATCTGAAGGCAAGATCTTTGTTGCCAAGAATGGATCCTTTCTAGAGAAAGAGTTTCTCTCGAAAGAAGTAAGTGGGAGGAAAGTAGAACTTGATGAAGTATTACCTCTTGAACCAGAAAATGGCGCAACTCAAGAAAATGTTCCTGAGGTGCCTGCACCGACTAGAGAGGAAGTTAATGATGATGATCATGAAACTTCAGATCAAGTTGCTACTGAACTTCGTAGGTCCACAAGGACACGTTCCGCACCAGAGTGGTATGGCAACCCTGTCTTGGAAATCATGTTGTTAGACAACGGTGAACCTTTGAACTATGAAGAAGCGATGGCGGGCCCGGATACCGACAAATGGCTGGAAGCCATGAAATCCGAGATAGGATCCATGTATGAAAATGAAGTATGGACTTTGACTGACTTGCCCGATGATCGGCGAGCCATAGAAAATAAATGGATCTTTAAGAAGAAGACAGACGCGGATGGAAATGTGAACATCTATAAAGCTAGGCTTGTCGCTAAGGGTTATCGACAAGTTCAAGGGGTTGACTACGATGAGACTTTCTCACCCGTAGCGAAGCTGAAGTCCGTCCGAATCATGTTAGCAATTGTCGCATTCTATGATTATGAGATATGGCAAATGGACGTCAAAACGGCATTCCTTAATGGTTTCCTTAAGGAAGAATTGTATATGATGCAGCTGGAAGGTTTTGTCGATCCTAAGAATGCTGACAAGGTGTGCAAGCTCCAACGCTCGATTTATGGGCTGGTGCAAGCATCTCGGAGTTGGAACATTCGCTTTGATGAGATGATCAAAGCGTTTGGGTTTATGCAGACTTATGGAGAAGCCTGCGTTTACAAGAAAGTGAGTGGGAGCTCTGTAGCATTTCTCATATTATATGTAGATGACATACTTTTGATGGGAAATGATATAGAACTTTTGGACAGCATTAAGGCCTACTTGAATAAGAGTTTTTCAATGAAGGACCTTGGAGAAGCTGCTTATATATTACGCATCAAGATCTATAGAGATAGATCAAGACGCCTCATAGATCTTTCACAAAGCACATACCTTGATAAGATATTGAAAAAGTTCAATATGGATCAGTCTAAGAAGGGGTTCTTGCCTGTGTTGCAAGGTGTGAAATTGAGCTCAGCTCAATGTCCGACCACGGCAGAAGATATAGAAGAGATGAGTGTCATCCCCTATGCCTCAGCCATAGGGTCTATTATGTATGCCATGCTGTGTACCAAACCTGATGTAAACCTTGTCGTAAGTTTGGTAGGAAGGTACCAAAGTAATCCCGGCAAGGAACACTGGACAGCGGTCAAGAATATCCTGAAGTACCTGAAAAGGACTAAGGACATGTTTCTCGTTTATGGAGGTGACGAAGAGCTCGTCGTAAAGGTTACGTCGACGCTAGCTTCGACACAGATCTGGATGACTCTAAGTCACAAACCAGATACGTGTATATGTTGAATGGTGGAGCAGTAAGCTGATGCAGCTGCAAGCAGAGCGTCGTGGCGGGATCTACATGTGAAGCGGAGTACATGGCAACCTCGGAGGCAGCACATGAAGCAATTTGGGTGAAGGAGTTCATCACCGACCTAGGAGTCATACCCAATGCGTCGGGGCCGATCAAGCTCTTCTGTGACAACACTGGAGCTATTGCACTTGCCAAGGAGCCCAGGTTTCACAAGAAGACCAGGCACATCAAGCGTCGCTTCAACTCCATTCGTGAAAATGTTCAAGATGGAGACATAGATATTTGTAAAGTACATACGGATCTGAATGTCGCAGATCCATTGACTAAACCTCTCCCTAGGGCAAAACATGATCAACACCAAAACTCTATGGGTGTTCGATTCATCACAATGTGACTAGATTATTGACTCTAGTGCAAGTGGGAGACTATTGGAAATATGCCCTAGAGGCAATAATAAATTGGTTATTATTATATTTCCTTGTTCATGATGATTGTCTTTTATTCATGCTATAATTGTGTTATCCGGAAATCGTAATACATGTGTGAATACATAGACACCAACATGCCCCTAGTAAGCCTCTAGTTGACTAGCTCGTTGATCAACAGATAGTCATGGTTTCCTGACTATGGACATTGGATGTCATTGATAACGAGATCACATCATTAGGAGAATGATGTGATGGACAAGACCCAATCCTAAACATAGCACAAGATCGTATAGTTCATTTGCTAGAGTTTTTCCAATGTCAAGTATCTTTTCCTTAGACCATGAGATCGTGTAACTCCCGGATACCGTAGGAATGCTTTGGGTGTACCAAACGTCACAACGTAACTGGGTGACTATAAAGGTATACTACGGGTATCTCCGAAAGTGTCTGTTGGGTTGACACGGATCAAGACTGGGATTTGTCACTCCGTATGACGGAGAGGTATCTCTGGGCCCACTCGGTAATGCATCATCATAATGAGCTCAAAGTGACCAAGTGTCTGGTCACGGGATCATGCATTACGGTACGAGTAAAGTGACTTGCCGGTAACAAGATTGAACGAGGTATTAGGATACCGACGATCAAATCTCGGGCAAGTAACGTACCGATTGACAAAGGGAATTGTATACGGGGTTGCTTGAATCCTCGACATCGTGGTTCATCCGATGAGATCATCGAGGAGCATGTGGGAGCCAACATGGGTATCCAGATCCCGCTGTTGGTTATTGACCGGAGAGCCGTCTCGGTCATGTCTACATGTCTCCCGAACCCGTAGGGTCTACACACTTAAGGTTCGGTGACGCTAGGGTTGTAGAGATATGAATATGCAGTAAACCGAAAGTTGTTCGGAGTCCCGGATGAGATCCCGGACGTCACGAGGAGTTCCGGAATGGTCCGGGAGGTGAAGAATTATATATAGGAAGTGCAGTTTCGGCCATCGGGAGAGTTTCGGGGGTCACCGGTATTGTACCGGGACCACCGGATGGGTCCCGGGGGTCCACCGGGTGGGACCACCCATCCCGGAGGGCCCCATGGGCTGAAGTGGGGAGGGGAACCAGCCCATAGTGGGCTGGTGCGCCCCCTTTGGCCCACCCCCTGCGCCTAGGTTGGAAACCCTAGGGTGGGGGCGCCCACTTGCCTTGGGGGCCACTCCACCCCTTGGCCGCCCCCCCCTAGGAGATCCCATCTCCTAGGGCCGCGCCCCCCTTGGGGAGCCTATATAAAGGGGGGAGGGAGGGGCAGCGCACCCTTGACTCTTGGCGCCTCCCTCTCCCCTGCTACACCTCTCCCTCTCGCAGTAGAACGGCGAAGCCCTGCTGCGGTGACTCCTGCATCCACCACCACGCGTCGTGCTGCTGGATCTTCATCAACCTCTCCTTCCCCCTTGCTGGATCAAGAAGGAGGAGACGTCACGCTGACCGTACGTGTGTTGAACGCGGAGGTGCCGTCCGTTCGGCGCTAGGATCTCCGGTGATTTGGATCACGTCGAGTACGACTCCCTCATCCCCGTTCTTTGAACGCTTCCGCTCGCGATCTACAAAGGTATGTAGATGCAATCCGATCACTCGTTGCTAGATGAACTCATAGATGGATCTTGGTGAAACCGTAGGAAAATTTTTGTTTTCTGCAACATTCCCCAACACGGGCATGCAGCCCGAAAAAGTTTAACGGTTACAAAAACCACTCGGCATTCTGAGGCAAATTTAAGGTGGGACATAAGAGTTTGTTCACTCCGCGGGAGGAGGGCTGGCAGGCTCGACGAACTCATCCAGGTCGACGCCGTCGGCTATCCGAGTGGCTGCAGCGATGAAAGTCTCCATAAAGGTTCGGAAGTCATGCTTCTGGGTGTTGGCGACCTTGATTGCTGCCAGTTTGTCCTGTCGCACCTCCTTGCAGTGGACACGAACCAAACACAGAGCCACGTCAGCGCCACACCGAGCAGCAGACTTCTTCCACTCCTGCGCTCGGTCAGGGCTTTCATTTAGTCGAGTCATCAGGGCCTCAATATCATTTTGGAGCACAGCCTCTGGCCAAAGTGCCGGGTCAATCCGCGACATGGAGACCTTCAGTCGAGCCAAGTAGTCCACGTCACTGTCGATGCGAGATTCCAGACGGAGCAGATTCATGGCAGTTTCATCTTTCATGGGAGAGTTGATTGGATCCAAACCTGGTTCGATCCGCCCAGTCTCCTCTTCAAAGTTTTGGCAAAACTCTGCATTCACGATCCAAGGATAAGTCAATTTTCGTACACTGAGTCGACACAAAAAAATCAGTCAGAACAGAATGTGCACCTTCAAGCTTGATGAACAACTTTTTGGCAAGACTTCTCAGATAGCTCTCCAGATCATCCCTCCTGCGAGCAATGCCTTCCATTTTCTCGCCCTGGACGAGATTCGCCTTCTTCCAGCGCGAGTACTCCTTGTTGGAGTCATTCAGAGCGGTCTTCAGCCTGGTATTCTCTTCTTCCAACTGGCCGACCGAAGCCAGCTTCTGTTCGGCCAGAGCGGTCTTGTCGTCAGCCTCCTTACGAGCAGCGGCCAAATCCTGATCCTTCTTCGCCAGAGCTTCTCTCAGTTTTTCTGCAAAGAAATGATGATTGATTCAGAAATAGCAGAAGGGTACTCAAGCCTAAAACCGACCAGTCGACAAACTCGTCTTACCTGCGGCGCCGTCTCTGACCTTTTGCAGCTCTGTCCTGGCCAGCTCCAAGTCAAGGTTCAGTTGAATCTGCTGCTTCTCCAAGTCAGCAAAGCGAGCTCCAAGATCACAAGATTCCTGAAATCAAAGGGGAGAAGTTATTTTTACAGCAAAAAACAACAAAGGCAATAAATACTAAGACTACGGACGACTGCCCGCAGTCCACCATAGTCTCGGGGACTACACCCAGTGGGTGCACTTTGCGTGCCCCCACCAGTTCTGATCCCACTCGACCGGCCCACCGAAGTCGAGTCCAAAAAAAAGGCAGAAAGAGAGAAAGTAGAACTCAGACTACAGTCGACTGCCAGCAGTCCACCGTAGTCTCGGGGACTACACCCAGTGGGTGCACTTTGCGTGCCCCCACCGGTTCTGATCCCACTCGACCAGACCGAGTGGAAGAGACAAACTACCAGTTTGGTTTATACATTCGGCAAAATACAAAGACTACAGTCGACTGCCAGCAGTCCACCGTAGTCTCGGGGACTACACCCAGTGGGTGCACTCAGCGTGCCCCCACTCCAAAAAATTCAATCGACACATCCACTGGGTGTACAGATGAAAAGATTTTCGGAAAGAATCTTCAGATAGCATATCCTAACAGAACAAGCGGCGACCAACAAACCTGAACGTTGCTCTGGAGAGCCGAGCTGGCATCATAGGCGGCTTGGCTGGCGTCCCGCACTGTCTTCATCTTCTCCATCATAATGCCCGCCTGGCGTATGGCTTCCCTAGCAGCATTCACCTCGTCCTCCGGGACATGATGGGTCGCAAAAAGTGAAGGCAGGTCGACAGGGGCTCGAGCAGTCGACGAAGAAGGCAATGCATTCGACAGTGGCTCGGCGAAGGTAACAGAATCCCGATTGACGTCGCCAGTGTCCTGAACGACTGGCTCCGCCCTCGGCATCGACTGTAGCACCTCACTTACAGGAGCTCGCCTATTCTTCCTCATCAAAGGCCTCTCGGACTCTTCATCATCATTAGGGAGGTCAATAATGTTGGGAGTTGTGCAAAGTTCAATTGCCAAAATCACGTCACCCAATGAGGCACATTGCAGTTGAATCGACCGAATAAAGATAGTATGGCAGAAATCAGACCCGGATTAGAAGTGACCGCATCCTCCATCACCTCATCATCATCCCTGTAAGCTGAGGTCCCGGAAGTGGCAGCGCTGACAATTCCAAAGTTCGTCTAGTTAAAACAAGAAAAACAAACAGCGTGGAGCGTCGAGTGAATACAAAGAGAGACACTCACGCGGAGGCGGCGGGGATATCAATCTTGATCTTCGGCAACGCCTTCCGAGTCCTCGGCTCTGCAACTTTGGGGTGCTTTGGCGCCTTCTCAGTCGGGGTTGGTGAAGAGATCCGAGGATGCTTCGAAGACTGACCAGCCTGAGTAGTTGCCTTGTCGCGGGCACTCGGCCGTTCTTGGTCGAGCTTGGATCGCCTCTCCCTGCGAGGGGGCAACTCGACTTCTTCTCCATCACTTGAGTCGTCGCTTCCTCCATCCCCTTCACCATCGGAAGTCCACTCGCCGCTGTCGCCGCCACTCGCCTCGCCTTCCAGTACTTGCTCTTGCTCCCCGTTGGGCATTGAATACATTTCAATAATGGCCTGAAAGGAAGCAGGGAGAACAAAGTCAGTCGACACAATATAGGCAGCTGCGCGAGTAAATTCAGATTACAAGCAAAAACTCAGAATCAGACCTGCTCTGGTGCATGAGACTGGTCTAAAGGGGGAACTCTCCTGGCTCCCCTGGGATTGTCCTTGTTCCCGGTAATGCCCGATAGCCACTTCTCCAGTGTGTCGTCGTCGACCTCCTCCGGGTGGATCCGAGTGGAGTCTTCAAGACCCGAATACATCCACATCGGATGGTCTTGAGCTTGAAGAGGCTGGATGCGCCGCTGAAGGAAGACCTCCAAGAGATCCATACCAGTGACCCCGTCACGAATAAGCTGGACCACTCAATCGACCAACAGCTTCACATACGCCTTCTCCTCCGGGAGCACCTTCAAAGGGGAGGGTTTCTCCACTCGGTCCATGGTAAAGGGAGGGAGGCCAGTCGATTGCCCTGGCGTCGACTGGTCTTTACAGTAAAACCAGGTCGACTGCCATCCGCGAACTGAGTCAGGAAGAATCATGGACGGAAAGGAGCTTTTCCCTCTCGTCTGGATGCCAAGACCCCCACACATCTGGATCACTTGGGTCCTCTCATCAATCGGGTTAGCCTTTTTCACTGTCTGGGAGCGACAAGTGAAAATATGCTTGAAAAGACCCCAGTGAGGCCGGCAACCCAGGAAATTCTCACAGAAAGAAATGAAAGCGGCGAGATAAACGATCGAGTTGGGGGAAAATGGTGGAGTTGTGCCCCAAAGAAGTTCAGAAACCCTTGAAAGAAAGGGTGAGGAGGCAAGGAAAATCCACGGTCGACGTGGGTGGCAAGAAGAACACGCTCACCCTCCCGAGGTTGCGGCTCAGATTCCTTCCCGGAAGCCGCGCCGAGTCATAGGGGATCAGCCCCCCTTCGGACAGGTCGTCGAGGTCTTCTTGGGTGATCCTCGAGTGGATCCAGTCGCCCTGGATCCAGCCCTTCGGCAGGCCGGTCCGCGAGGAAGATACGCCCCGGCTGGTCGCCTTCCCCTTCGACCTCGCCGTCGCCTTCTTTGCCCGCTCCAGGGCCGCCGTCTTCTCCTTCCCCATTGTCGCCGGCGAGACGCGTACGGAGCGGTGATGACGGGGCGAGAGCGAGCGCAGCGGAGGGGCGTGAAGAGGAGAAGAGGAAATGGGAACGCACTGTTCGGGGGACTCCGGTCCAACGCCTTATATGAGGCCGCTTCCGAGTGGCTGACGGGTAGGCCCAGGTGGCTCTGTCAAATCCTGTAACGATCGCGCGCGCGGTACGTGGCGAAAAAGGCGGCGCGGGGATCGAGGCGTCTCCGCTCTATCCCATCCGATTACTGCGGCCTCCCCCGTCCCGCGCGCTTCCCAAAATTCGGATCCCACGAAATCTGCAGGCAGCAAACAAACTTGTCAGACTAAAAGATCTCCTCCGCACCGTCACTCGGAGCCTTACAAGTAAAGAAACTCACTCGACGAAGAATTAAGAATGGATCAAGGCGACTGAAAAGGAAGTTGCTGTCATCACTCAGGTCCATTGATCCGGAACAAGATATGCTCACGGCATGAAAAACGAGTCGGAGAGGTCCTCAACTCCTTCCCCACTCAAACCTCGATCTATTCGGGGGCTACTGATGAAGCCATGTACCTAGGGTAGGGTCATGGACCTGTCCTAACTGCCCTACCCAAGTACATCTCTAGAAGAAATCACCTTTCAATCGACTTGAAGGTGTTCCACTCGACAGACTCGAAGACACTCGACCAAGAAGCAATCACTCGACCAAGATCCAACCACTCGACGGCCAGGAGACCTAAAGTCACTCCGCATGCTAACGGTCGGTCATTAAATAACTTTTATGGTCATCATAGCACTTTATTACCAGCGTTACCAGTAACGCCCCGCCTTAATGTACATTGAACCCTTTGTAACGTGGGCTGGCCGGGGTCCTGGTGCACTCTATATAAGCCACCCCCCTCCTCCGAGACAAGGGTTCGCACCTCTGTAACTCATACTCACATAATCCAGTCGACCGCCTCCGGGCTCCGAGACGTAGGGCTATTACTTCCTTCGAGAAGGGCCTGAACTCGTAAACCTTGTGTGCTTACAACTTCTCCATAGCTAAGATCTTGCCTCTCCATACTTACCCCCCTACACTACTGTCAGACTTAGAACCACGACACCGCCCCCATGGCGGTCGGTCTCCATGATCGCTACCCGGGTGCCGCGCCATGGTACCTAGGATTCATCCGCCAGTCGTGTTGATCGACTGGCCTAGAGAGTCTTTTTCCTGATCCTTTGATCCGAGTTTTTCTCTCTCCCACTAGTCATCTTGATCGGCGTTCTCCTCTTAGGTTTTTCGATATAAGATCAGTTTACGTCAACTGCCACCGCCATTGACCCCGTGCCTCTACTACGACACCGGCGCGACCACACCGCCTCTTCTCCGACCCAGCGGCTTCGCCTATGTGATAGTATCATCGGTCTGGGTGAAAACCATTGATCATATCATCGATCTTGACGGCGGTGACGCGTTGCATTGTCACCGTCTTGAGGGTGTCATCATGGTGCTTAGGTGCCCTCCGGTTGTGTTTCTTCGACATCGACGGCGAGCTTGGATCCTATCTCGACGCCCCTTTGGCTCTTGGTTGGAGTGGTCCCGACGACTCCATATCCTTTACACGTGACGTCGAGGGCATCACTCTAGGTCCTTGTTGTCTACAGGCAGGATGGGCGCTTCACGGCCCAAAGCGAGAGGGAAGGGGGTCCTCTCCGGCGACAAATTGGTGTGTGTGTTGCATCGACGTCCAGTGGTTTCTCATGAGGCGCGGTCTTTCTTCTAGTTACTAGTCTCGAGTGTGTTGTGATGGAGCGTGGGCACTCCGGTAATCTTGTTTTATCTTTGATCTGCTTTGTAGAGGTTTCCTCCATCACCTTGTCTCGGTTCGGGCATGTTGCGAGGCGAAAGCGTTTTTCGATAATAAATGATACAATATCCAAGCTGCATATTTATGTCGAGGAGAAATAAACCTCCCTGCCTCTACATCTGCACATGCGCATAGACATAATTTCATTTAAATTGATGCAAGGTAACGTGCCTAAAGCACCAACAATAAAGTACATACGCATCAGTCGATGAAGAGGCAGGAGGTTTTCTCCCTCCTTTCAGGAAAGAGCATAGTGCTTGAAAGTTGAAACACGGAGCAACCACAAAATGAATTAATCGATATTGTCAACTCAAACCTCATGTACAATTAAAGCCATATATAACCTATTCTACAAGAAAGTACATATGCATCAGTCAATGCAGAGGCAGGAGGTTTTCTTCTGCAGCGGTACCTTAAAAGAACCGATTCACGATCAATGTCATTAAGTCTAACTCTTTTACAATCAAGGCTATACAATCAGCATCAAGACAATGCTTTTAACAATTCAACGATACAAGCTCACCTCTTACTTCACACATAAAGTGGTGTTTCGCTTTACTTCGGTCGCCAGAAATCACCGGCCGGCCCCCACAGCCGGCTTTTCGCCGCCGGAAATCACCCACGCGCCGCCGCCCGCGGAGAAGAAGAGTTTGGGGATGAAAAACCCACCTGTTCAAGCTCCTCCAACCGCACTATGGCCTCCGGGGTGGCCACGGCCTCTCTAGCAACTGCTCGCCGCCCTCGCGCTGGAGCCAAATAAGCTCGAAAGCCGATGTGGCGGCGGTGGCGCTCGCCGAGACGGCCGCGAAGAAGAAGATGAAGAAGGCCACAACGACACCTCATCCTAGGCCAGCGCCTCGTGCAGCTACTCTGACGCCTCCTACGGCCACTGCTCTGGCGCGGGCGGCGGCCGTAGCCGGCATCAAGCATTGAGGGTGCCAAGTGCTCGATGAAATGCCTACAAGGTAAAGAAAAACATCGTGTCTTGTTGGTATCCGACAGTGATTGTTGGTGGCTGGTAGTGATTTATTGGTAGTGTTTGCTTTGTTTGTGTAGTGCTGAGATGAACACGGCCGAATTCCTCGAGTCTTTGGAGTCCTCGGCCGCCGTTGGACTTGATGAGCTCAACTACAACTCATTTTGGGATCATTAGGAGGTGGCCCAAGACATGGAGCAAGAGGTGACCAGGGAAGACGACGAGACCGAGGAGGAGGAGACCCGGAGGTGGTGGCCGGGGAAGAGGAACATATTGCTCTTTGCATATTTTAATTTGAAAAACATGATGATGAAACTTTATGTTATGACGGTTATGCTATAGATGTTTTTATTTGAATGCTTTTAAGATATGTATTGTGTAGTGTTTGAAGTTCAAGCGGCTGGATGCTCCCTTAACTTTTAGCTGCGGTACCTGCCTAGACCCAGTGCACAGCAACTTTGAGGGAACCTTTTGCTCGACCTTCCCACCGTAACCAGGAAGGCGCTGCTGCGGTGAGAGAACTGTCATGGGAGTTAAGCGCCAGCCAACCTGCGTGTTAGCAATCTGCTCGAAGGGAATCGTGCACTGGCTTCGGCTGCAACGATTTGGAGTTAAGCAGGGGTCTCCTGCCCGGTTATAATCTTTTCTCGCGCTTTCAATGGTACCTCATTATCCGTGGCCTTGCCTTCTGCGCACTGCACTGGCTTCGGCTGCAAGGAAGGCAACCGACCGTGCTGGCGTGGTAGATCCAATAGTGAGCCGCGCCCAACATCCAGCGAGGAAGGCGACAATAGCCTTGCTGATCGCCAGCCGCATCAAGGGCCCGATGTTTCTGGCAAGTCCAAATCGATCTCACCACTTGATCTCCCACAGTCACAAGGGTTGTGTTCCCATATGCCTCTCATTTCCAGGAAATATTGCACGCTCTAATTTCTCGTGCCATTTCTCTGCTTACCTGGGGACTCGAGTGCATCCCTCATGATTACAATTGCTTTCCATGTTTCAAGCGACTATTACTCAGCTCCAAGACTAAATTGTGCTTCTGGCTTATTGTTTGATTGCTGTTATGGAAGCCGAAGCTCGTATATATCTGTGTCGGCGGGACAAGGAAGTGTAGTATATATAACATGAGAGACTAGTAAAGAAAAAGAAAAAGGCTGTGCATGTGAGCGTGCACAGAAAGAAGCCGCATTCATTCAGTATATTTTGTTGTTGGTCTCTGCTTGTCGTGCGCATCAAATTTGTCTGTTACTCCAGTTTCTTCTTCAACGGATCTTGTTATTATTTACAACATTAATTAATAGTAATTTTGAAAATAAAACTATGACAAGTAGTATTTGAGAACGGAGTGAGTACATTTCTCTCCTATAGGAATTTTTTTCTTTTCATTTTATTTTTTACAGTGGCCCACACACATACATGGGCAACATCGTAGTCATCTAGAGTATTGATTTGTGATTGGTAATTTATATTATCTATTAGTCACTATTTAAACTACTATAAGATCGTTTAGATCACTATTTTAGTAACCTAAACGATCTTATATTAGTTTATAGAGGGAGTATATACTAAAATCACAATACGGGAACCATTTCAAGGCACAAGTTAATCAAGATCAACTGGATTATTTTGATCGTTAGATCTCTAATTTACAGCTAAGATTTAATCGGTTATTAGGAAGTTGAGTGAAACATGTGCATAGAGGTGGATAGTCGATGGTCACTGTTTATAGCCTAAGCATATAACAAAATATCGCTCTCATTCGGGTACAGAGAGGCGGGTCTGGGCTGGCGGCTGAGATCCAGCGTGCCGACAACCCTCGGAGGTGACTGGATCTCCTGGTCATTAGACAATAGGTGCCGAGATGCGATCCTGGGTGGCGATGGGCTTTATGTAATCTCAGTGTCTTGGTTGGGGCGGTGAGACTAGGGTGTCATCCCGATGTTGGAATAATGTCCTTCCTTATCTAGCTTTGTTTTGTCGGTGCACCTAGTGCTGATGGATGCCATGTGAAGGTGTGTCCCTGTCAGATCTTCGTACATTAGGTCGGTTTTGGTCTCCACTAGATCCATCTTGATTCGACCAACAATGTTTGTCTTTTGAATATTTGTGGGTTATCTTTGCCGTTTTCTTCTTTGAGGTGGGGATGTGCTACGTAGATCACTATCATCGATGTCTTCTGGCCTACATTGTTGACTTCCTAGGCGCTTGTAATGGGACCGTGATGGATCTGAGAGGAGGGAAGTGGAGTAGTTGGGAAGAGAGAAAGGGGGTCGGGAATATGAAGGAGAAAGAACAACTTCTCTCTTCTCTGTTCTTGATTTATGACAATTCTCGCCCAGCCACACGAGGATCAACCTCCTTTAACACACAAAGCAGCGCACAACCACACCTCACTGACTCTACGGCCCTAGCCCCACTTTGCAGATAAACACACCACTACTCCACCCGGTTCACGGACCCACATATGCCTCCTCTTCACTGATGGGTGGGATCGTCATGTCAGTTGTGACATCCTTCCCCTCTTGCATGATGACTTCTCCCCGAGGCGGCGATGTGGGAAAGCGTTGTTGGAGAGTCGCCTGGTCTTCCCATATAAACAGTGACACTGCTTTGTCTACAAGATAGCATTATCAAGGGGCAAGTCTGAACTCACGAGTACCACCGCTCCCTCGGCTCCCTAAGGTATCTTTCGAGGCATTGATTGACTATTTCCATCTGTCCATCAGTTTGTGGGTGACAAGATAAGCCGAGCCTCAGATCTGTGCGACACAGCCAAAATAGTTCCTCCACACATTGCTTGTGAATATCTTGTCACGATCCAAGATAATTGCCATACAGATAGTCCATGTACACGGAAGATCTCCTTGATAAACATCCTGGCCACTTGTAAAGTTGTAAATGGGTATGTTGACGACACGAAATGTACATATTTGTCGAACTTGTCCATATGATAACGAGCACCCTGTCATATCCCCCCGAGCGTTGCAAACCTTCAATAAAGTGGAGGCACAACATACCCGAGTTTCTAAGGTATAGGTAGTGGTTGTAGTAGTCCAGCTTGCGAAACGCGCTCCGTCTTGGCTTGCTGACAGGTCATACAGTTACGCAGCATCACCGTCACTTGCTAGTTCATCCCTTGCGAAACAGACAACCTTTTAACATGGTTGTAGGTTGCAGGGAACCCTCAATATCCCCTCCCACGCTTGCATGCAGAGCACGAATGAGATACTATTGTATCTTCGTATTGTCTCCAATCCACGCGCATCCTCTGAACCTAATGATCCCATCTTGAAGAGTAAATCCAGGTTCACTATCAGGGGAAAATGCTAGCTTACTCATGCATTGTGTAGCGGTTGCGTTGGACTTCTTCTAGCGAGGTAGGTTTGCAGAGAGAGTTTGTTACCATCTCTTCTTATTCTGCATGTTTGCATCTTGAGACTGTGTTTCTATGTCAGCAACCCTGTTAACTACCTTGCCTTATTGGATCACATATTGCAGCCCAATTAGCTTCGTAAACGCTCGCTACTGAATAGGCGTGTTGCTTCATTGATTTGTCAAGTTGAAAAGACTCTTCTGATCTGTGTAAACTAGAATATATGCATGTTGTAAGTAAGGGCGCCGATCATCTACCAGTAATAATAGTGCAAGGCATTCCTTTTGTCGTGGGGGCATTTTTTAAGCTTGGTGGGTGTAGGGTCGGGTGGCGGTGGTGGGCGGCCTTCGACGACCTGCGCTGTCTTCCGTTAGAGACGAAGCAACAGGCATTTACAGAGTTTTACAGGGTGAGTTTGAGCTGCCAAATTGTGATTGGACTAAGGGGAGGGAGAGGCCCCATCCACCTGAAAATCAGAGGGGGGCATGTTTAGTTTGTTAGGAAGAAGCCCATAGAGGCATGTAGGACCCCGTACATCTAACATTTTTGGGCATGTTGCCTCATGTGCTCTGGCTTTTTGGGTGGGAGGGTTGCGCTGCATGCATGGATATGTCAACGTCTCAAGCTTTTAATGATCTCTTTACATGTAGGGTCATCAGATAATCTCCATCACACGTGGGAGGGAAAACAAAATCACTCGAAATATGCGCCTTGAATTTAGGAAAAGAGACAACGGGGTGCCGCAAAAATCACGGGGTGGGACATCCGCGGGACTATCTAATGTGACAGAACATGGATATTAGCGGTTGGATTGGATGGCAGGCGAAAATATTAGGTGCTACCAGATCTTATATGATACCGTGATATGGGCTCCCGAGCGTTGGATCTTAAATACAACGGTCATGGACATTTTGCAAAAAAGCCATTCAAGAGTCTTAAAATTGCATGACTCTGACGCGCTCCATCTGGTCATCCCGTCACGCATGTCGGAGGTGTCGTTGGCACAGAAAATGAGATGGATCCATCAAGTCATCTAGAGGGGACGGCGTGCTTCGCCGCAATCGGCTATAGACACATAGTCCATATGCCATTTCCATGTCCTACTTTTTTTAGTTTTTATTTTCACTGGCATGGTCAAACATGAACACCATACTGTTGTGTGGTTAGATGTGGGCGGCGGTCTTATATGCATAGGTCTGGACCTGGTCATATGTGAACTCAGTGGGTGTATACATAAGGTGCGCATGTTGGTGCTGGGTTATTTTAGGGGAGCATGTTGGTACTGGTGTTCACCGGCTAATCTCAGGTATTGGTCCATGTAAATCTGTTATGGATAAAAAGACATCAATAGTATAAAAAAATGTAAACTAAAACAAAAGGATTCAAGGAACGTAAAGTGCTTAGGTTATTTTTATAAGTTGCATAGTTAAAATATATTATATCATCATTCGGAAAAAGGAATATATTATATCATCATTCGGAAAAAGGAATATATTATATCATCATTCGGAAAAAGGAATATATTATGTCATGCAAATTCAGTCAGATCTAAGCAAGAATTTCCAATACTAGTAGTTATTCATGACGATCATGGAACTTGATGAGCATTAAAAATTGTGAACATTTTAGAAATCCATGGATGTTTTATAAATTCGGTCATCTTTCCAATTTTGTGAACACTTTTTAAAATTTCATAAACATTTTTCAAAGTTTTAATTTTTTTCTTACGTAATATATTGTTTGGAGTCAAAATTAGATAGTCTGTTTTCCATAACCAAGAGTTGTCGATATTTCTCCGGCTGATTTTCTTCAGAGCGAATGGTTAGTTTTTCCACGAGTGGGAGCGCACACACGTGGTTGTTATGGGCCAGCCCAGGAAGAGTGTTATACAGAGCTCCCGGTCTATGCACTACACAAGCAAAGAATTTGTGGGAAGTGATGAAAAGGCCAAAATACCTGGGAGGACTTGGCTTCAGAGATTTGGAACTATTTAACCTTGCACTTTTAGCAAGATAGGCCTGGAGGGTTCTGCAGGATCAATCTTCGCTAAGTGCAAGGATACTTAAAGCCTCCTATTTTCCCGGTACAGATTTTCTTACTGCGGATCTTGGTTCTAGACCATCGCAGATTTGGCGAGCATTATTAAAGGGACGTGACATCCTCAAGCAAGGAATCATACGCAGAATTGGCAACGGGCAGTCCACTAACATTTGGGATCACAATTGGATCCCAAAGGAGGGATCACTACGGCCTATTGTTTCCTTGGTCCATGATCCGCCGCAACTGGTTTCTGACTTGTTACTACCAGCTTCGGCCTCCTGGAATGAAGCGCTTGTACGCTCGATTTTCTTCCCAACCGATGCAGAAGCTATCATGAAAAATTCAGTATGCATGAGTAATATCGATGATTTCTGGGCTTGGCATCCAGAGAAGAGGGGGAGGTTCTGGGTGAGTTCAGCCTACAAGTACATGATTACAACGAAGATAACAAGGGAAAACTGGCTCGAGGGCAGAAGCGGTTCTTCAAGCACCGGCAGAGAGGAGAAGGACTAGACCAACCTATGGTCCTTAACGGTGCCATCAAACATCAAGGTCTTCTCTATGGCGTTTAGCTCAGCACTTGCTTCCAACAATGGACGTACTGAACAGAAGAAACATGGCGACCCGAGATGCTTGCCCGTTGCGTGGTTCCCCCGACTCATGGCGCCACACGTTGGTCTCATGCACGTCGACAAGGTGCACATGGGTTCTATCTGACCCCGTACCGGTGGCGAAAATTGCAGAGATCTCCGAACCCCATGCAAAGAACTGGTTGTTTCAGTTGAATGACGCTCTTGATCATAGGTCATACACAACAATGGTGGTCACCCTATGGGCGATATGGCATGCTAGGAGGCAGGTGATCCATGAGGGTCTCTTTCAATCTCCGATGCATACTTTCATCCTTTGTAGCCTCGTATATAAGCGAGCTGGAGCAGATCACCAAACCCGCAGAGTCTCATGCGGTGTCAGGGGCTTGAAGGGAAGGCCTGAGGAGCTGGCTACCTTCACCTATAGGGGTGGCAAAGATCAACGTCGATGGAGCTGTGGCGTGCCACAGACGTGGCGGGGCGGTTTTGGCTGTGTGCCAAGATCATACGGGTTTATATTTGGGCTCCCGGCGGTGGTCTTCAGAGACATCACTGATCCCACAACCTTGGAAACATTTGCTTGCAGGGAGGCGTTAGCACTTGCAGCTGATCTACATGAAACAAACTTGATAGTAGCTTCAGATTGCCAAGGTGTGGTGATGGATAGTATAAACCAAGGGACAGGAGGTCCACACTCGGCCATTATACATGAAATAATGGGTCAAAGGAACACTTTTGCTTCGGTCTCTTTTGTTCACGAGCGGAGAAACCATAATTTCGATGCTCATAATCTCATCAAAATTTCTTATAATTTAGGAGTAGGTCAGCATGTCTGGTTGGGAATTCCTCATGACCAATATCGTGTATCTATGAACATTGATGTTTCTTAATAAAGTGGTGAGATTCCTCAAAAAAAACAAGCAAATAATTGTTTTGTCTCAAAAAAAGAGCAAAGAATTCGTTAATCAAATCCAAAAAACGCTTGCAAAGGCTGCACCCTAGGGAGGCCCACACGTCAGTCACCGTGAAGCAAAATCTTGAAAAAGAGGAAATTACGAGTCGTCTCCCTCATTCATTGGGGCTTCTGAATCTCTACTACTATTAAACAAGCAAACATATTCATCACTAAGTACACCCAGCCTAGCCTACACAAAACAACACGAAAGAATTACGGCCTCCTGATCCGTTCACATAATTTTATCTAACTGTTCAGATTACCGTAATCCACATCCAAAACTGCGTTTAGCATTTTTAGTGGGCGGACGAAAACTCTGTTGTTCTCACGTCCCGCAAGAGTAGGAAGGGATCCCAGGCCGCGTAATTAGCGCTAGCATCCCGTGAGAGGCCAGAGCCCATCCACTCGGGGACCCAGGCGCCTCGTGCGCTCACGACGGAGAACTTCGCAGCGCATCGGCCGACGGCTGCTCCGGTCGCCGCCCCTACTCCCGAGGACGCCGCGCGCCGAGAGGTAAGGGTGTGGCCCATCGATGCTGTCCTCCTCTACTTGGTGGCCATCATGGATGCGGGAGGCCAAGTCGCCAGATCCGTGCTGGCCGACAGAAAGGGTCCCCGGAGGACGGCCGTCGGCTGGAGCTTCGCCATCTACCTCCAAGAGCCATCCGGCACCCCATTGCTAATGGTGTGTCGTGCCCCTTCCCAATCAACGTCGCCGACAGCCTCACGGATGCCGACATCACCGGGCTTCCTCAGCTCCCTCCCTGCCCCCTTGCCGGACCTCCCCGGCTCCCAGCTGCCCGTACACAGCACCGGCACGGTCCCCATGGCCTTGTTGACACCTCCCCGAGCAGGCGACCCACGCGCACAACACTCTCGGCTGCACCAGGTGCTTGTGGTATTGCCTCAAAGAATGTAGTGTTAATAGTTTAGGATCACTAAGTTGCTGATTTAATTTGTTCTATCCAGCGGGGAAGTGATGGTGCACAACGACGAGCTTCCTAGACAAGAAGATCTCCGTACTCTTTCCGATGGTGCAAAATCAAGGTGTACTCACTGACCTGTTCTGACTACTGATGGACATTATTCAACACATGTCTTTGAACTGAAAAATAATATAGTTATTAAATGTTTGTTCAGTTGAGAGATGCCAATAGAATACCAGTTTGGTTTTTTCTATTTAAGTTCTTTATATAAAATTTTCTTCATAATATGCTTGAAACAGTACTGCTTTCAGTACATATTTTTTAGCTATTAATGATAATTAGGTCCAACTTTTACTTTCATTTGGAGCAGGTTCACTTTCGCCTTATTATTGCTCCACATACTGATACAAATGTCGGAGATTGCTCTTTTCTGGACACCTGCCGCCACACTGAGGTTGGCCATAGAAGCATAAACCCATTATGTTAATCTCTTCCTGTGCACCTATTTTTATCTTACACACACTTGTCAGAAACCATTTTTTGGTTCAATCTTCCCTGATGTATAGATATCAATGCATGCCCTTGAACCTGTTTGAGGTTTGATTTTAGATACTAAAACACATCCCTTCTGCATTTTGTTAATCTCTTCCGTAATTTTCCTAATTACCTGTTCATCTAGATCTGGAGTGGACTGAAGTTTCAGTATCTATGAGAGATGCAAGAACCTTTTCTCCTTCTCAAGGTATGACTTCTTACCTTTGGCTTACCTTTTTTGTATCCAAAAGTTTATAATGAATAATTTCCTTTTATGCTTTCTCCTGTATATTACAATACCATTCTATGTCCAGTATGCTCAAAGATCATCTGATATGTGTTGAGCAAGTAGGTACTGTGTTGGTTCTGTCTGAAAGTTACTTTGTGTTCTATTTATTGTGATACTATCCAGTGCCCTACCAATTTATATTCTCTGATTTGTCTGTCCATACCTTTTGATTTTTATTCTTTTTCATTGTCTTATGATTTAGGAAGCATTGAGCAGTTGCATTGCAAATACAAGGATCACCATCAGTCCAACAGAGAGGTATCAACAAGAGGTTGAGGTTATCACTTGAGGGCAAGAAATCCTATCGTATCCTTCCAAACACGGAGGAGCATTCCTTACTTTTAGCAGATCAAATAATTCGATGATGGTTTGCTTTCTTACTGTTATCTGTTGAAATGCATGTTATCTGTTGAAGAGCATGGTAAGGATGAAAAGCCTACCAAATGTTTATTCCAAATCTAAAATGCATATACTTAGCTCCGTGTTTTGTATGCATAATCAGGGGCGATAAGCCCTGCATTTGGCCTTAATATGATGAAATAAATAACTTGTCATTGTTATGCATATTAGCTAGGCTCTATGTGGGTATGTCATATCATCAATCTGTCCCCATTGATTATGCGTGTACTTTTCTCTTGTATTAGCCTGATGTAGAAAATAACTGAATTTTGTTTCTGTTCTTGCATCGCAAAACCAACTTGGGTGAAACTGCTATTGCCAAATAGATTGTTCTGATTATAAGGAGCCTTTTTCAAATATCGAGATGATGTATTTGCAAACCTTAATGCAAAATGTTTAGTCAGTCTCAGCTCTACTTTCCAGGTATGCCACATCCAGATTACTCTTATCTTTTGTTTTTCTTTTCTTGGGAGTATAATTTACTTCCTATTTTCTTCCTGTTTCTCTAACTACCCCCACTAAAATTTGTAGTAGTTAGGATGCTAAAGGGTAACAACGAAGGTATCCACTCAAGGATCGAGCAAATGCAGTTCCAATGCCTGGGGATTTTAACTGTCCATGAAATATTTCTCCTCTTAAAAGTGCAATTTAAAAAACTAATATATAAAAGCACGGAAATATTAGACATAACAATTCTGATTTATTATATTTAGGTGGGCGTATCGTGCACCATACACCTGGGTCAGAAATTGCATTTCTGTCATTCAAACTTCAGAGAATGATTGATCTGCTTATCCGTTGATGTTCTTGTGAAATTGTATCCTTATGAATATTTCCAGCCCGTGGGAACATGGTAAATGATAAAGCCAAAAAAATAGCCTTGATGAAAATAACTGACAGTGGTTCTGAAATTTTACTTTAGCGTCTTTCTAAACTCACAACACTGAACTTGGTATGTCTATATAATATGCAAAAACTTTAGTTTGCAGAATGTCAGATTTCAGACTTTTGGTTAGGATGCTACATGAGATTATAT
Source organism: Triticum urartu (assembly GCF_003073215.2). Taxonomy (NCBI): domain Eukaryota; kingdom Viridiplantae; phylum Streptophyta; class Magnoliopsida; order Poales; family Poaceae; genus Triticum; species Triticum urartu. The sequence continues at coordinate 696,924,976 of NC_053024.1, read as the reverse complement.
GTAGAGACACCGGCTTATATTATACAGATTTCTTTTATTATTTGTTGATGTTTATGTACTGTAAATGTAAGTCATGGGCATCCCAAAGAAACTTGTTCTGACCATTGGCATTTTCATGGACCACCGTCAGAAGAACATGTAACTGGAGGTTATGCAGTCTAATGTCGACAGGCGCGAGATACAACGACAACCTGGCAAGCTTTATCTTCCTAAGGTGTGCTTGCAACTATTGAATTTGTTTATTTTTCTTCGTGTTTACACCTCTTTTGCTTCAAGGATGGTGATTTGATCCTAACACGGCCTTGCTACAGCCATCCGGAGGTCCAGGGCCACTACATGCCCATCACTCGCGGCGGCGAGAAGCACATGCATACGGCAAGCTCCGTGTCGAGATGTTTAACCAACACCTGTTGGGAGCCCGGATGAAGAAGGCTGTCGACGCGGAGAAAGAGGATAAGTGATGAGATGTTTATGGCAGCTAATGGATGATGTTATCTTAGTTTCTGGATTTTTGTTTCGGCTGACTCAGAAACCTTGTTTGATTTTTGAAGATAGCTTTTTAGAACTACAAATATTTGATACAATGTGTTTTAGTATAGACGTGCGTTGCACGTGCAAGCTTACTAGTTAGTTACAAAATAACCAATATAGAAGCCTCAAAAAATTACGAGCAGCTTATTTATTAAACTAGTCAATATGTACATGCAATGCACGTTAATTTTAAAGTACGTTAAATGCATGCGGATATTAAGTAGAATATTATTTGCGTGTTATTATGTGATTAGCACTATATTTGGCATGAAATTCACTGCACGCTAAACGTGTTGAGCGCTCGACATTGAACAATCTAGTCGTTGGATTGATATGATTTGATGGCCAAGATTAATTTGATTTGCCCCTTTGAGTCTCTTTATATTGGTATAGACATAGATAAAGAGAGGCAACTTATCTATAATACCTAAGTAGTTCATCCCCACTAACATATTTCTCTTGACATGTAACCTATACACATCATCAAGTAGGGCCACATACACAATAATTTTCTCCTCTAAATAATCTTCCTATAATTATTTCTACTACTATGTTGCATGGCACGTAGCCACGTACTCTGGTGGAAGATGAAACGAGGAGGCCCACCGTCTCTCACCTGGACCCTCTTCCCTGTGTATCGCTAAGTTTCGCCCCGAAAAAAAGGTGTACTGCTAAGTTTCAATCGATATTGCGCCACACCATTTTAATTACTAGGCATTGGTTCATCTTCCTTCTAATAACCGAAGAGTTCCGAAGAGTCGCTGGAGACGCATGGTTTTATCCTCATCTCCCCGTGCCCACCACATGAAAGATGGGCAGTAGGTACGGGATGTGCTGCCCAACTTGCTGGCGGACGACCCAGTGCCCTCCTCTAGCTCTAGCAGCTCTGGCATCAGGCTTCCCCGGTGGCCGAGCTTTTGAGTGCGCAAGCAGGACTGCGATCAGCCGTCGGCGGTCAGGCTGTCGTTCTACTGGTTGTAGCAGCACATCCCCGCGTCCTACTTCCGCAACATGAACTCGCTATAGCTGTCGTTGGTCGACGGGGGAGGACGGTCGCCGTGGACTTCTCCAACTATCCCTGAATGGATCGGATAAGTTGAATCGTCGATCGCCCTATACCCCGTACGTTGCTCCTACCATCTAGGTCGCCCCCGCTAATCACGTCCAAATCTCGGTGCTTCTTTCCCGCTACCCGCACGTGATACTCTTGATCGCTGACTTGTTGTTACCACTTACCACCCCGGTTAGGCTTCCTCACACGAATGCTCAAAGTATTTTCTATACTACTTATGTCAGATGTGAACTCACAAGTACTTTGATTTGGTATATGTTTCTTATCCAATGCCAGTCTAGCAGGGATCGGGCAGGAAGGATGCCCAGGCAAACTATTGTTCAGAGACGGATCTGCAGGGTTCAGGAGCAGGTGTGTTATAGGCCAATCGATGGTTATCTCCGGCGACAGGGGCAATTAAATTAAACACTGACGCGTCGTATATTGCCGCGAGTGGCCAGTGCGTTTCCTGTCAAAGGAACTCCAACATGAGGCTGTTAATCTCTCTGTCTGTTTCCCGATGATCCATGATATTAAAGAGGTGATGAGTTCTTTTGCTTCGGTTCAGTTTAAAAGGAACAAGAACAAGATGGTGCATGAACTTGCTGCTCTTACCAGATCGAAGGAGGATTTGTTCATGGTCGCTTGAGAGAGACATACTGGATCTTCATGTAACCCCGGTCAATGAGTAATGTATTTACTCTTTTCCTAAAAAAAAGTAGTTTTATTTGCTGTGCTTCTTGATGTGAACTCACAGTTTCAATGAACAGGAACCAAAAATTCAGTGAGCATAAACAGTATATTCAAGTGGAGCATTAGGTTCTTCCCCTCTACAATTTATTTTTTTGAAATAGCTCTACGATTTTCTTGATGATTTGCTAGATACCCCTGATTGGTTCAATCCATTATGTCTTGAGAAAACAAACTGGTTTGGCATGGTTGTTCTTGCTAGGGTAATTACTGTTGATGTTTTATGCCTTTATGTTTCTCTGATACTTGCCTTGATTTTAACCCTTCTGCATAACTCTGCAGCTGACTAAACTTGAAATGCCACTTTTATCCAAAGCACATCCTCCTTTCTTTCAGTGCAGGAAGCAACAGGGAGAAGCTACATGCATATGTATGATTGTAACCATGTCTCTTAATGTACGACAAAGCTTTATGATCTAAAAAATCCTACAGGGGATACTTTTCAGAAGTTCCAAATATTCCCCAGGATATTGTGACGTCCCTCCGATGCTAGCCGAACATCAACAGTTTCTGATGAAATACAGAGGTAATATTGCACTCCCACATTATCCAATTTCAGGTTTAATATAATGCTCTCACCTCTCTTGGTTTGATGGGAAAATAAGCAGTAGTAGCAGCGGCTACTTACATACCTCGCTATAGCCGGAACGTAGGCCAGATGCCCACGCACTGAGTACGTAGGCCAATGCCAATTAGGGGCGAGGATCAGCTACATTACTCACTGTCAAGGTACTAGAATGGGCATTCATTTGTTTGTTTCCTTTATACATACCTCGCTATAGCCGGCACGCGGGCCAGATGCCCATGCACCGAGTACGTAGGCCAATGTCAATTAGGGACGAGGATCGACTACATTACTCACTGTCAAGGTACTAGAATGGTCATTCATTTGTTTGTATCCTTTATTTGTTCAAATCTCTTAGCAATGCAGGTATGACTGATTTACATCAAGAGCTGCACATAATACAAAATAAGTAGGAGTATCTCAAAATGGCAATACGTACATAACGTTTCATACAGTCCCTGTTTCGAAATCCCTATTCTGTGTTTCATTCATACTTATGTGCGTAAAATGAGATAGCTTGAGTCGTATCACTATATTTAGTGAAAAAGTAGATCGCATAATTCAGATTTTGTTATCTTTGTAATTATATAGCAATTATAATGCACATTGCAAAAAAAAAACCCACAAGTTCATATATCAACACCGCAAACAAAATAATTTGATTTGTGTATTATCATGTGCATAGGACCAAAATTCGCCGCAGCAATGCGTGGGGTAACATTTAGACCCCTCATGTCTATAATACATAAATAGTTGATCCTCACTAAATCTAATGCTCTCAACATGCAACCCTCCACATTATCAAATGTATCACGTCATCATCCAATAAAACTATTTTGTAGCACATGCATTCTCCAATTTAATTGTTCCATCTCCAATGGTCTAGCATACATGCATACTCTTTGTTCAAACACAATTACTTCCAAAAATAATAGCTTTTGAATTAGATTATTTTACTCATACAAAATTTATCCAAATTTAATCTTTAAATCCCGCAGCAACGCGCGGGGAAATCACCTAGTTGTTTAAGCTGCCCAGTTCATTTTTTAATAAAAATACAAAAAAGGATGAATTTGAGGTGAAAACTATACTTTCCTCTTCTAAAAACAAAGGTATGTGCAGCTGCGCAGTGAGCCTCAACCTAATCCAAAGCACAAGAAGCATATCCCTGCCATGGCGTCCGCCCCCGCCGCCGCCCCTGCCGTCACCTTCCAGCCCGGCCGGCGCGCCCCGCTGCCGCCCCGCTGCACGCATTCCGAGCGCGGCGTCTCCTTCGACCCCGGCTCCGCCTTCTACCGCAGCGACAGCGCCCCGGGCCGCGACCTCGCCGTCCTCGCCGCCACCCTCCACCGCCGGCGCCGCCCCGACCCCTCCGCCCCTTTCCTGTGCCTCGACGCGATGTGCGGCTCCGGCGTCCGCGCGCTCCGCTACCTCGCGCAGGCCGGCGCCGACTTCGTCTGGGCCAACGACGCCTCCGACGCGCTCCACCCGGTCATCGTCGGCAACCTCTCTCGCTTCGAGCCCGTGCCTCCCGAAGGGCAGAGGCGGTGGGTGGTGTCGCACCTCGACGCCACCCGGCTGCTCGCCGAGAGGTACCTCCGCCGCGAATACTTCGACGTCATCGACGTCGACTCGTTCGGCAGCGAGGCCGAGTACATCCGGGCGGCCTTCCTGGCGCTCAAGATTGGGGGCCTTCTCTACCTCACCTCCACCGATTGGCGGTCGGCAAGAGGTTATGGCGGAAAATGGTGAGCTTTTTGCCTTACTTGTTGGATTTTTGGTATCCAGTAAAAGTCTGAAATTATTAAAATCAGATTAGGCTGTACAAGTTTACTTGTAGTCTCAATGTACTGTTGTCATCTTATATCCTAAACACATCTGGAGTACAATGTTTTCAAGTGGTGTATCAGAAACTAGGATCTTAGAATTGCTGATTTTTCTGTAATAAGATTGTCCAATGATGAACATAAGTCAAAAAGATTGCTTACATATTCAGTAACACTCAGTTGTTAAATGACAGCTGTGCCAGACTATGGAAAGTATAGTTGCTTGCTTTGTTCTGTATATTGGGCTAATTTTGCCTTCTATACTCTCTTTTTTATATTCAGCATTTTCTTTAGGCAACTGTATACTCTCGCGTTATGTTTCCCTTTGGAAAGGCTCAACCAAGTCTGTTTGTAAACGTCAGCCACATAACATTTTGTTTCTCTTAGCTCACTGTCTTCATACGGAGCATACGTTCTTCCAGTGCCATATCCGAATGAGATTGGTTTGCGAATGCTTTTAGGTGGGGCTGCCCGTGAAGCAGCAATGCTGGGATTTCACATAAAACCAGTATTCTCTTATTACGCGTACCATGGTCCAATTTTTCGAGCGATGGTACAATTATGCCATGGAAAAGAAGATGGCATCAGGTTGGCTCAGTGCTCTTTTATTCCCAAATAACCTACAGCTAATTAGTGTGTATAACAGAATGCTAAGTTACTGATGTCCCTTCTATTTTTGGCAGCAATTATGGTTTCATTTGTCATTGCAAGAGTTGTGGCCAGTCTCAGACTTTTGGATTTGACGAATTGGGGCAGATTTCTTGCGGATGTGCAAATAGAACAGTAGGTACATTGAATCATGTGGCAGTAGTAAACAACTAGCGACAAAATTGTCAGTCAGACGCTGATTACTGTACCACAAAAGATCTTATTAACCCATGTTTAGGACTAAATACTTGACTGTTGTTATGGTAGTATATAATTACCATTTTATTTTACAGGATGCCACTTCAATCACAGTTGTAGGCCCACTTTGGACAGGTCCTCTCCATGATCGCTCTTCCATTACAGAAATGCTAAACTTGGCTGTAGAATGGGGATGGGCACACACAAGTGAGAATGGTGTCACTTTGGAAAAACTTCTTGGCACCATGATTGAGGAGAGTGACCCAAGGTTACCGCCTGGATATATAAGACTTGATGAGGTATGTCTTGCAGTTGGATGCACTTATTAGGATGTCTGTGATGTACAATTGTTGAGTAAAGTCAAGCTAAATTTGTTATGCAATGTCAGATTGCCAGCCGAGCAAAAGTTAACTCTCCACCGCTCGGTACACTCATCCATTCATTGCAGAAGGTATGCAACTTCTGCACTTTTGTTATATCAAGTATGATTACTTTGCTAAATCCGAAGGAACGGCCAGAGTGCTTCATTTAGGTTCTTATATTACATAATCGTGCTTTCCTTCATAACCTGTATATGCAGTTTGGGAACATTCTGTTGCCATTTCATTTTATAAAGTAGATGAGCATTGACTCTGAAAATGTTATCATACTCTGAATGTGAACAGGAAGGTTATGCTGCTTGTAGATCTCATATAGGTGCCAATGCTGTCAAGACCAACTCTCCCATCAGTTCTTGCATTGTGGTTGCACGGGAGATCCGAAATTTGCGATAACCGCCAACTAACTCTTCGATTTGCTAAGTCCACAATGTTTTCTTGTTTAACTGCACAAATTGTGGCTTTGCGCTTGAGTTCCTTCAGTGTTCCAGGCAAACACACTGTTCCAAAACCAGAAGAGAGCTCGCTCATTGGCAGTGGTCTGATATCGGAACACATGTTGTCCTGCACTACAGAAGTAGCAAGTTTTGATCTTGGCGCGTGCAGCTGGTTGTTTCATGCGCTACAAAGTTCTTGATAGGACACTAGCGATTCAGCTGCTTTGTTTCTAAACAGTAGCGTTCTTTTTCTTGATGATTCTTCCTTACTACTCCCTCTGTTTTTATTTACTCTGCATATTATGTCAAACTCTGCATATTGTTTCTAAACAGTAGCGTTCTTTTTCTTGATGATTCTTATGTCAAACTCTGTAAACTTTGACCAAGTTTACAGAAAAAAATTAACACCTATAATTTTTGTATTTACTCTCATATTATCGCACCATTGTCTGAAGAAAAAATAACGGAGAATACAGGATGGGTGAAAACTGTGCTTTTTTGTGGAAAGCTAGGGTCGCCATGAGTTAAAGTTGAAACCTTTCACATTTTATACTAGTTTATTTGGAGATTTATGATGCATAAATGAAGACTATGTATCCCCATTGTCTTGAATGCGCGCTTGCATCCAGCATACTAGTTTGGATTTTGGAACTAATCCACATGTGTCTACGACGGGCTGGCGTGATTGGAATTTGCAAATATGAAAGTCGTGTACATCCTAACTACTTTAGACGTGATTGCAATTTGCAAATATGAAAGTCGCGTACATCCTAACTACTTTAGACGATGATTGCAATTTGCAAATATGAAAGTCGTGTACATCCTAACTAGACTGGAGCTAGTGAGATACTTGGCTAGTATTTTCAGCCCCTGCACCAAACCAGTAGCACCTGCACTGTAAGATATGTAGGATGTGATGCCCTCTTGACTACTATGAAATGGCAAACGTACCCGAATTGGCAGCAAACATGTTTGCCACACTACAGGAAAAACAAAGGAGGTTCTAAGTCTGTTCGTCAATAATCAGCTGGGCTAGATCAGAGCATAGAGCCGCAACAAACTACACGTGTGTAATTCCAAATTGATATGTACTAGCATGCTCATTTGATATCGGTATCTCGTTTGGTTGCTACTGGGCTGGTAGAGAGGGCTAAGATTGCTAAGGGGATATATACAAGAGACTCTGCAAACGATAAGAGGCATGTATGCAACGAGCTTTCAAGGACTGCCCTTGTATTTAACAGATGGTTGGTGCGATCGTCCAGATACGGTTCATATTTGGACAGATGACGCATCATTCAATCTGTAATTTTGATCATCTATTCGTTGTGGTATATTTATTACACATATTTAAGTTTAATATTAATGGAATAACTTTGTGCCTTGTGAAACGGAGCTGTGCATGACTTTTAACATCTAACAATGCATTAGAAATATACTCCCTCCGTCCCATAATATAAGAGCGTTTTGACACCGTGTCAAAAACACTCTTATATTATGTGTTGAGTGTTATGTTTAGTTAGAAAATAAGAGATAGACTAGGATATGTTCCGGCTTGTCTTGTACTTTAAGTTAACCATGTACTCCTATATATATATATATACCCATGAAGCTCAATCAATAAAAATAATTATTCCATCAAATCCCTCTCTCCCTGCTAACATGGTATCAGTTTCCGGGTTCTAAGCCCTAGCCGCCACGGCTTCCACACCCACGTGCCGCCCCTGAGGCGGTCGATCTCCATGATCGTCACTGGAGGCCGCGCCGTCCGTACTAGGGTTCGTCCGCCGGTCGTGTTGACTGGCTGTCCTAAAAAGTCTTTTTACTCGATCCATTGATTGAGGTTTTTCTCTCTCGCCGGCGGATTGATCGGTGTTCTTTTTTTATTTTCCGATCTACGATCGGTTTGCGTCGCCCATATCGTCCGTCGTCTTTGCGTGGCTCTACTTCAACACTGGCCTCGAGGACATCTGTCGCCGCTCGCGCTTGTGCGCTGGCTACATCGCCCGTGCGTGGCTCGTTGCTCGCGCGCCTGATCGCTCGCGCTAGGCTACCTAAGCTGCTCCACGTTGAACGGCCCGGATCACATGCGTATGCATGCTGGTCTTGGCTGATGCATGTGTGTCCCGTTTGGGTAAGTGCCCATGCGACGTACGGCTGCGCGATGCAGCTCGCAGATACCTCGTCGTTCGTCGCATCTTCTCGGTTTTCTTTGTCGCGTCTTCGGTCTGATAAATCGTATACACACGTCTCCCTGAAATTTGTGAAGATCGCCTCCAAGTACAGCACCGCCCTTCACCGATCGAGCAAAGGGGTACAGTTGCGTCGTCCCGTTAGACTGTAGCACCGCCGCCTTGTGATTCTCTTCATGGCTGCATCGATCCGCACCGCCGCTGCGTCGTCTCTTCGAACCCGTAGCGTCGCGGCACATGGTCCCCGTCGTCACCTTGAGGCCGATCCTGTGGTTGCACCACCCCGAGGCTGCACCAATCCTCGCGTTGTCGCTGCGTCGTCCCGTTGGGCCGTAGCGAGCGTGGCACGCGGTCCCTGCAACCGCCCTGAGGTCTTCTTTGCCGTCGCGCCGACCCGTGTGCTGCCGCTGCGTCGCCCCTTCGGGCCGTAGCGTCGTGGTGCGCGGTCCATTCCGCCGTCCCCGCGCGTCGACTTCTACGTGGTATGTGTCGTGCCGCCTCCCTAGGCACGAAAACGCCACCGTCCGCGTCGGTCCTCGTCACGCTGTCGGGTTCTTCCTCGCCTACTTCGAGCATCGTCCCCGCGCTTCTGACCTAGCCGCCACCGCCTCCTCAGGCCGCTGCCGCCGCTCTTCTTTCCGGTCCACGGCGACTACCTCGACACCGGCCACCCGACTCGACATCGACCACGACATTTTTCGCATGGCTACCTCGACCACGGCTCCACCACCCACGCTCTCGGCTACCTCGACAACGACACAAAGGGCTACCGCCTTGCTTGAGCAATCTTGTCGGTTTCCACTCCAGCTACGTCTTCTGCGATGCGTTGACCGTTACGACTATGGGGGGGTGTCCGTCAGCTTGCCTTCGGTTTTTTCTCCAGTCTCACCGTCTGCGTCGCTATCGTTGTGACTGCGGGGGATGTTGAGTATTATATTTAGTTAGGAAATACGAGACAGACTAAGATATGTTCTGGCTTGTCTTGTATTCTAAGTTGACTATGTACTCCTATATATATGCCTACGAGGCTCAATCAATAAAAATAATTATTCCATCAAATCCCTATCTCCCTTCTAGCATTACGGGACCTAGATTTTTTAGGTACATTGTATGTACTACTAAGTTTCTATATCAGATATCATGCTAATGTTTAGTGTCTGCGATCAGTTGGGCAGGTGGAGGAAAATTCGTCGAGGCCCGCCTGAACCGATATGCTCTTTGCCCATTTGCTGGCATCGACCATCGTTGCTCCTGGCTGGTCGCGTCTACCCTCGCAGCAGCACCTCTACTCCTCTAGTCAAACTGCGATTTCTGCACCAGCTCCACCGTCATCAGGCCGGTCCGTATCCACGCGCTGCTCGGTGTCTGTAGATCGCCGGCCCAGCCCGCTAGCCCCTCGCACTATCACCGGCCGAAACACTGCAGTTCGGAGCCGAATCCGCCGCATGTGGACTCCCTGCCAATTGATTTCCTTGTTCGACATACCAATGCAAGTATATAGGTGCGTGATCTTCCAACAGATAAGAAAAGTGCAGGCGAGAATGAACTATGACGGAAAATTGTTTATTAAATGGTGGGTGCTTCCTTCACATATAAGTTGGAAACTCAGCTCAAACAACAGGCCATACCACCAGCCTCTAGTTCTGATGCTGAAGCTGATAATAGATGCATATGGGATTACATTTGGAAGGCAAAAGTCCCGGAGAAGGTTAGGATTTTTACTTGGCGAGTAGCCACAGAAACTCTTCCCACAAAGGAAAACAAGTGGAAAAGAACCCTGGAAATTGATAACATATGCAACATATGTGGGAGCAAGACTGAAAATGAATTCCATGCGGTGATTGAATGCACAAAAGCCAGAACGCTTAGGCATGGAATGAGGTCAGTCTGGGAACTACCTTCAGAAGACAGTTTTCGTTTTACAGAAAATGATTGGCTACAAAACCTCCTGGGCTCATGTACTCCTGTAGTACGCAGAAATGTGCTCCTGTTGTTATGGCGAGCATGGTGGCTAAGGGATGACTGCATCCATGCAAAAGGCAGGGCAATGGTGGGTCAGTCAGTTCAATTCTTGGTTAAATATGCGGATGAAATCAGTCTAGAAGAAAGACGGCACACGGATAATATGGCCAATGTTCAAGTGGTGGAACATCACAGAAGTAACGAACACTATTAGGAAAAGGTCTAAAAATGAAATTGACACTAATAGCGCACCAGAGAAGTGGTGCGCCACTACTATTTACTAATAGCGCACCACGTGAGGATACATCATTAGTGTGTATGGCTCACCAGGCACAAGGTGCGCCACTAATAACAAAATGTTTTTTTTCATTTTTTCAAACATACTAATGACGCATCCGGATAAAGTGCGCCATTAGTAGTTAGAACTACTGATGGCGCACCAACCGTTGAGTGCGCCACTACTGTATTCTTTTTTTTTTTTACTTTTTTGCAAAACTACTAATGGCGCACCGTCGCATAGTGCGCTATTACTAGTTCAAACTAGTAATAGCGCACTGTGCCACGGTGCGCCATTAGTATAAAAATTATTTTTAATACCTTTTTGCAAAACTACTAATGGCGCATGTATGTGTGGTGCACCCTCCCCCGCTCTACCGCCGCCGACGAGCATCCCCCGCACCCGCCCCCGCTCCACCGCCGCCGATGAGCACCCCCCGCACCCTCCCCCGCTCCACCGCTGCCGACGAGCCACCGCATATATGTTACTCCCAAAAGCATATAAAGTTTGTCAAATTTTTGAGCTATGGATATTTAGTTATGATTTAAACAAGTTTGAACATATTTAAACACAAATAAATATCAAACAACATGTTAAATGTTGTTAACATGACAACAAACTGCATATTATTTTTCTACATGAAATTCTGAGCATCTAGCATATGTGACATGTTATATTTGGATGCATGCATAAAAAGATATGTGCAAAGAAAAAATGCATAAAAACAAAAATTGGGGAGCGTGGGAATCGAACCCAAGACCTCCCAATGTGTGTGCTATGTGCTGACCAGTCAAGCTAGTGTGTGTTCTATTTCAAATACAATTAGGTGGAATATAACCTGAGTGCTCGAACTGTAATACAAAATTTGTACTAATGGCGGACCTGGGGGTGGTGCGCCATTGCTGTCGTCGTACTTATGGCGCACCAAGGGGAGGTGCGCCATTGCTAACCCTCCCCCCACTCCACCTGTTCCCCTCTGGCCTCTCTCCCTCCCCCACTCGACCTAACCTCGTCGCAGCCGCCCACGCGCCCACGCGCCCCCGCCGCCTCCCTCTCCCCTTCGCCGCCTCCCCCCGAGCCCCGCCTCCCCCCCGAGCGCCGCCTCCCTCGCCTCGGAGCCGCCCCGCCCCGAGTTCCACCAGGAGAGGAGGCCCCACGTCCACCAGGAGAGGAGGCCCGCGACCTCCCCGCCGTCTATCCCCGCCTCCCCCAAGCTCGCCGTCTCCGCCCTCTGTCGTCTCCGCTCCGGCCACCACCTCATCGTGGTCAGGTAATCCTCCTTCCTCTGCCTCTCTTCTCCTCTCTTCCTCCTCTCCTCCCTCCCGGCCATGCCCTCTTCTTCTCTCTTTTGCTAGGTTTAGGTCAAATCCCTCTCGAATTTAGGTCAAATTAGGTTCAAAAAATTGTTGGATTAGTGCCTAGCAAACATGAATAATTAGTACTCCATGTGCATTGGAGTACTTGGTACCTGCAAGATTTGGACACACTGAAAAAATGCACTGGATACACTGAAGAAAAATTTTGTGTCCAGTAAGATCAGAGAAAATTTTGTGCTAATGGTGTGCTGGTAGAACCCGCAATTTTTGTTAGTTCGTTGCCATGTCATGATAGGACGTCAGTTGTTTCTGTTGTTCACAATGCTCTGAATTTGTGTGTCAAAAAGAGTTTTCTCTGAATTTGTTGTTCACAATGCTCTAATGGTTTGTCAGTGAATGGTGGTGCAATGGTGGCCTCTGTTTCAAATATTTCAGCAATTACTTGACCATAAATAAAAAAGAAGATTTGGGGATGGTAACTCCTGTGTGGTTTCTATTAAATTTAAAATAGTGAGGGTGTCATTTTGATCCATTCATCTCTTTCTCTAGCTTGTCTAAAAATTATGTTTACAATATTGCTGCATTTTCTAAAACAGCCACCACACTAATATTTCATAAGATGATGATATAGTTAAGAATATTACTTAAGGTATGCTTCTGAATATTGTTGTCCACAATGTCTTCTCGCCAAACGCTTATCCATTTAGGAGCCATGGTCATAAGCAGTCTGCTTGAGGGTGGTCTTCCACAACATATGGAATTTATCCATCTAATGTAGTCAATAGATGTTGTCAAGTGATTGTGTCATGGTTTTGGTTCTGTTTTTAAAAAGAAGCCAGTTGTTCAGGCTTCAAGAAAATATTTTCTCAGAATATTACTGCTAAGCCCAAGCTTGTTAATCATGTAACTTGAGAAAATTATTGGAGTAGATCAAATTCAGCCATTATAATGTTTGATGCCTGCATCAACACTTCTCTGTACTGCATGCGGTTGTTATAGTTGAGGGTCAAAAGTAGAGGTTAGCTTTAACATGATTCGCTAGTGCTTTCATCACTTGTGTGGTGATTGTCTTGGTCCTTTTCATTTTTTCATGGCATTCTTGAGGTGCTGATGTGTCTGAGGGCATGAACCATGATCAGGTTGAGTTCAGATTTCATTAGATTAGATGGATTATCAGAACTTGACGTGGTTTTCCACTTAGCTATCTGAATTGAGAAAAAACATAGCTTTTGCTGTCTCTGAGGCAAAACTTGCTACTCCATATACAACTAATACTACTACTTAGACAAGATACTACTCCATATACTACTTAATAACTACTACTGTATTTCATTTCAAGTTCAAAAATGCTGGTGGGTGAAACTTCACTTGTTTTTAGGCTAGTGTAGGGTGTTGCTTCTTCTGTATGGGCCAACTATGTCACAAATAAATTGTTCCTTCTTCTGTATTTGACAAGTAATGACTTGCAAAGATGATGATCATCTTGCTAGTTTGCTGGGTTTTGTCCCCGAGAGGCACTTGAGTTTGCCGGAATGTCGATTAACTTCTGTTCCGGCAAATTCGGGTACTCCATATGTCCTATTTTCAGCAAAGGTCATGCTAAAATTTTCCGTGAATTTTAGCATGACTTTGCTAAAAATAGGACATATGGGGTACTTGCGACTAATGTTGATTATCTTCTGCTCAAAATTTATGTTGCTATAATGTTGTAACGGTACTAATTGGTCTCTTCTGCTGCTTATCAGAGATGGGGGGAAGCAGCCACCGCCGCTCTGCCTCACCGGAGTACGAGTTGGATGCTTTCGAGTTCTTCACTATCATACTTTCTTCTTCAGTATCAGCCACGAGGCAGGTATATAAAACGAGAGATCTCCCCTTCACCCATCTCATTATCAGCGGGGTTCGCAGGCTGTGGGACGTGGAGTTGGTGATCGAGGAGGGCCACATGTACCTGTGCCGTGGCTGGGAGAAGTTCTACAGTGCCTACGACCTGCGGACCGGGTACTTTCTTCTCTTGAGATACGACGATGACGCCACAATGCTCATCGTGAAGGTTTTCAACAAGACTATGTGTCGCATGCGCTACGCTGAAGACGAAGATGCCAGTGCGTTCTGCCTCTTCTTATTCCTCCATATTTGGCTTTGTCTCACATTGATTGTTAACGGTCATTGTTGTATTTGGACAGGCAATGGGAGCAGCAGCAGCGACACTGGCTACAGCCAAAGCAGCAGCGATTATGGCTGTAGCAAAAGCAACAACGATTCTGGCCTTAGCGAAAGCAGCAGCGATTCTGGCAGCAGCGAAGACAACAAGAAGGATGATCTGGACTGGAGTGGGGGAGAAGAGGAGCAGAGTGGGGATGAGGAGATGTAGGATGACGATGGGCATCAGGCTGAGGATGACCTAGCACTGGTGGTGGCTGACCAAGGGCAAGAGATGTTGGTGGCTGACCAGGTGCAAGAGATGGTGGTGGCTGACCATGGGCAAGAGATGGTGGTGGTTGACCATGGGCAAGAGATGGTGGTGGCTGACCAAGGGCAAGAGATGGTGGTGGCTGAGGGTGGCCTCGCGATGGTAGTGGTGCCTGACAATTACCACGCACTGGTGGTGGCGCCGGCGATCCCATAGCTGGCCGACATGACCACGCCAATTGTGGTAGAAGACTACATCCCACAGCTGGCCGACATGACCACGCCAATTGTGGTAGAAGACTACATCCCACAGCTGCCTCCACTGCCTCCACCGCCTCGCCGCTCTTGGCGCATCAGGTTGAGGAAGGAGAAGGAGAAGAACAATGAGAACTGAACTATGTCAGGTATGTCAGATCTCCAAAATGATATATATATATATATATATATATATACTTAGTTACCTATTTATCTCTAATATGCTTAGTTTCCTATAGGTTAGCTCCAAAATTACTTATGTTAGCACAAAATGATCAAGTTTACATAATAAGCTTATAGTCTTCTTCTTATTCTTCTTCTTGTCCAAAATGACATATGTTAGCTTCATTTTACCTAAGTTGGCTCTAATATGCTAACTTAGAGCTTATATGCTTAGTTTCCTATAGGTTAGCTCCAAAATTACTTATGTTAGCACAAAATGATCAAGTTTATATAATAAGCTTATAGTCTTCTTCTTATTCTTCTTCTTATCCAAAATGACATAGGTTAGCTTCATTTACCTAAGTTGGCTCTAATATGCTAACTTATAGCTTATATGCTTAGTTTCCTATAGGTTAGCTCCAAAATTACTTATGTTTGCACAAAATGATCAAGTTTACATAATAAGCTTATAGTCTTCTTCTTATTCTTCTTCTTATCCAAAATGACATAGGTTAGCTTCATTTTACTTAAGTTGGCTCTAATATGCTAACTTAGTGCTTATATGCTTAGTTTTCTATAGGTTAGCTCCAAAATTACTTATGTTAGCACAAAATGATCAAGTTTACATAATAAGCTTATAGTCTTCTTCTTATTCTTCTTCTTATTCTTCTTCTAGTCTTCTTCTTCTTCTTCTCTTCTTCTTCTTCTTCTTCTTCTAACTTCTTGTTTATCATTTTGCAGATTTGATTTAATTCACGGAAGCTTGCATGGATGGAGTGCTTCTTTTCCATTTGTGTTTTTATTTTGTATCAATGTGAAACTTTTGTGAATTGATGGATAACGGTGTTGAATGAACATTGTGAAACGTTTGTAATATGTAACGATGGAACTATGTGTTGGCTATGTATGTATATATGATGAAACTTGTGTGTTGGATATGATCTGGTGGACGCAGGTAACATCGTTAGATATGGCCCCCCTGTATGTAAGCTAAGCAGATCTGTGTTGTATGTTATCTCTAATATTTTTTAACCTGTGAAAATATCAGAAATGAAAAAAAATCCCTAATATTCATACTAGTGGCGCACCACACAAGACACTAATGGCGCACTATTATAATCACACTAATGTCGCATCACCCAACAGTGAGTCATTAGTATGCCAAAGCACATGGTTAAATATGGCCCCCTGGGAGGCATACTAATGGCGCATGGTGTTCTATACTAATGGCGCACTGCTCGGTGCGTCATTAGTAAGAAATACTAGTGGCGTGATACTAATGGCGCACCAGCAATGCGTCATTAGTGGGCAAAACTGGTGCGCCATTATTAGCCCTTTTCCTAGTAGTGAAAGACAAGGGTAAGCGTGAGCAAATTAAGAAAGGGAAGCAAGCCACGGGGCTGGCACAGATTAATGGCCTGCCCGTCAATGACAGAGACGAGTGCCATACAGAGCAATCAGCTCCAGCTCAACTGGTGAGGCGGTGTTCATCTAGGAGCCAATGGGCCCCTCCGACTGCAGGTACGTGGAAGCTGAATACTGATGCATCATTCATACCGAGCACGAGGGAGTCCGCAGCTGGATTCATAGTCAGAGACTACAGGGGGCTTGTTGTGGTCTCAGGTGGAAATCGTCTGCAGTCGTGCAAAGATCCGGAAGAAGCCGAACTAGCTGCGATATTACACGGACTCTTTGTTGTAAGTAACATTTTCCTCGGACCTCTATGTGTGGAAACGGACTGTGCATCCATTCCAGCGCTACTGGACTTCAAATTACACAATCAGTCTGCCCTTTTCCCCCTTGTCACGGACAGTAGGGACCTCATGAAAATGTTCAGTGAAGTCACCATCAAGGCCGTGAGAAGATCCAGCAACAACCTAGCACATGAGCTTGCCGCTCTTACTAGAATACATGGAGATTATAAATGTATAGGAGATGTCCCCCTCACTCTTAAACCCCTCCTCATGGAGAATTGTATTATCTCCTCAGTGGTAATATAACTACAGGCTGGGCCTTTTCTCAAAAAAAAAAAAATCAGGCCATACAATAAAAATTTGAGTGAATTCCGGTTTTTACCCCCTAGTTTGACATTTTTGACACTAATTACCCTATTTAGCTGGATTTCGTCTGTTTTACCCTATTTAGCAAAATTATTGTCAGAATTTACCCTATTTACAATTTTGTGAGCGTTTTGACCGATGGGTGCCAATTGTAAGGTCCAGGGCATGCCACATAGGAAAAAAACCATCAGGAAAAAAACCCGCCTACGACATGTTCCTATTGAATAAATTAGAGAACAAATTGTTACTGGTATAATCTGAAATTATGTAATCCCTTTGTTTCATAATTTAGTGCGTATAATTTTTGAGGAAGTCAAATTTCGTCAACTTTAATCAAGTTTATAGACAAAAAATATCTACATTTGTATTTTCAATTCATCTCACTACAGAAAACACAAGATCGACTTTCATATTATATTTATTTTGTATTTCTATTGTAGATATTTTTTTCAACGATGGTCAAACTTTGTGATCTTTGACTTTAAGAAAAAAACCATGTGCACTACATTGTGGAATGGAGGGAGTATGTCTATGTCTTTCTTCGGTATTATCATATACAACCTTAAGTATGCATGATCCTGTGGATTAGATTAACAATTGTGTAAATATACTGCTTCGCTAACTTTGATGCATGTACATATCTGAATACCTAGTCAAGAATGAACTATGTAAATGATGTTTTAGAACTTTGCTTTCCCATATTAGCAAATATGTTGACCGGTAGAGTGTTAGTATATCTTCCCTCAGTTGCTTGCGATCATATCGAACTTGGCTGGTCGGTATAAGCTATGGCGACCCGGTTCGGCATGCAGAAAAACCATAAGGAAAAAAATCCACCGATTTGGCACTAGCTGGACCTTATAATTGGGACCCATAGGTCACACTAGTGCAGAACCGGGTTATTGCACCGCTTCGTAAGGGACTTTAGTGCCGGTTCTGTAACCGGCACTAAAGGGTGGGGACCAAAGGCCCCCCCCTAGTACCGGTTCAGCATGAACCACCACTAAAGGGCCACCACGTGGCACGAGCCAGGGCCGGGGGCGTGGAGACCTTTTGTACCGGTTGGTAAAAGGGGTTTCAATTTTATTTTTTATTTTTCCTTTAATTTTGTGTCATCATATTAATATAAAAACTCTTGCATCATATCATCACCAACAACATATTAGCTAGCTAATAATTATCATAGTCATCATTACCACTATTTAATCATCATAATCATTACCGCTATCTAATCACCACCAACACCAGCTTAAAAAAGAAACATTCACTTGTACTAGAAGTAAAGATATCATCGAGTTCAACATGGTCATGAGATTATAAGCGTTTATAAGACCGGCCACAAAAGCAAATCACTTTGAGATTAAGTTCAGGATGAAGAACACGGACATGAGAGGACAAGTACTAAGAGCATGAACTAGCTAATCACTCCTGCTGCTCTCTCTCTCTCTCTCTGGTAAAATAGCACAGAACATGTGTCGAAATCCTGATTCATCATATTGGAGCATGCAGATAAACTTGTCTCCTAATAATGGGTTGCGCTTCGTCTGATTCTTGCTATCCCCTAGTACTTCTCTGCGATCATTCATAATTTTGCTTCAGTCTTTCACTATTAAGCATTCCTCAGTTTTAGAAATCCTGAATGCACTCATGTGCGCTGTAGGATGTCTTGGCCGTAATCTAACCATTGACCTGCGACCTTTAGTCTCGATCCACTGAGGCACAACTATTGTTGGGAGTCCATGTTGAAGAACATCATATAGTAACATACTTAGAGCATCTCCAGCCGTTCGGCCCCCCAGGGCGCTAAAAAAGAGCAGTCTGGGGGCAAACCGGCGCTAGTTCGGCCCCTGGGGGCGACCTAGCTCCCAGTCACGCCCCCAGGACGCGGAAAATTTGAAATTGGTCGTTCCCGCTCACAAAAGACGCCACAAGTCCGGCAATCGCAAGTCACTTTTCGGCGATTAGGCGTACAAAAAATAGAGCGGCAGAAGTTCGCGTGCACAACGCATCACTCGGCGGGGTCTGCCCCAAGCATCGGCGGAGTTGGCGTGCGCGGGCTTGGCAGTGTCGGAGCTGCTTCTGTGCTGGGCGGTGTCGGCGCGGCTTCGGTGCTGCTGGGCGTCACGGAGGCGTCATCACGCGGGCTTGGCGGCGGCATCGGCGTGGGCGTCGGCGGCGTTGTCGAGGGAAGCTGGTTCAGGATGAGGCCGCGCTCCGCCAAGTACCACGCCTTGACAGCCTCGTTGGTGCTCTGGAGCATGTCCGCCCTGCCCAGCAGGAAAGCCAGGTCGGTGTTTCTCTTCTTCGCGGCGATGTTTGTCCAGAGCAGGTCGAGCTTGACGGCGCTGCTCGACATCAACGCCGACCACCGCGCATCAGTCTTCTCTTCAAGAAGGATGGCCCGGGCCTGCACGTCGGCGAGGCAGTGCTCGATGGACTCGTGCACTCGAGCGGTGGCCGCATCGGCGTGTTTCCCCTTCTTGGCACCTTTGTTGCCGTCCGGCCGCCCTTCCGATGCGCCAGGAGTCGGCGCGTCCGGCTTGTAGGTATCCTTGGCCTTGTCGAGGGTGCGCCGTACTTCCGCCCAGTTCTCGCACTTGTCAATGCGCTTGTAAACGTGGAGGTACTTGAATTCGGCGTCGTTGTTGCTCTGCTGGTACAGGGCGAACATGCGTAGCAACTGCACGAAGGAACAAACAATTGGCGGGCATACACGGCGAAGAGAGGCGGGAGACCGGCGTGGCATACCTGATCCTCAACGCTGGCGCCGCTCTCCGGGCGAGCCGCGACCTCCTCGACGACCCCATGCCATTTGTTGCATGCCCCCTGGATACGCCCCCAATGGTTCGCCATCGCCTTCAGGCCGTGTTGCATGTAGACGCCTTTGAAGTAGGGGTCGACGAGCTTGCGCTCGTCGAACTTGGCCTTGATGCGCTCCTGGTACGTCTTGATGCTCTGGTTCGTGCTGGTGGTCGGGTCGAGGCAGACGACTTTCCATACTTCGGCGAGGCATTCCTCCTCCTTGGACGCCCACTTGATGTGCGGCTCGCCTGACCTGGCCGCCCACGTCTTTTTCTTGCGCCTCCACCTCCTCATCCTCGTCCTCCTGCTCCTGCTCCTCCTGCTCCTCCTCGCCGTAGACGTAGTCGAGCTCGCCGTCCATGCCGCCGCTGAGATCCACCGTCTCGTCGGGGGTGTCGAACCCAGGAGACGCGGCGGCCACGGCCGAACCTGCGGAGATGATGTCGTCCATGTCGCCCTCGGTCTCGTCGGTGTCGCCGAGGTGCGGGAAGGGCAGAGCGCAACGACGGAACTGGGGCGTCGGGGAAGACGCGTAGGTGGGCGGCGAGTAGTTGTATGGAGGGTACTGCACACCGGTGAAGGTCACCGGCGAGGGCGTGCGCTGGGCCGGGTGTCCATGGGGGAAGGTGGCATTTGGGTTGATCCCGCTGTGCGCGTCCCTGTCGGCGTAGCTCGGCGAGGGCGATCCCCATTGCTGCGGCCACGGAGAGCCGAAGCTTTGCTGGCCCCAGGGAGCGTACTGGGCGTGGCTGCCGGGTGGATTCATCATCCCCGCGCGAGTCGCCTCGGCGTCGGCTTGGTCCGCCGAAGCGGCAGCGGCAGCCGTGCGCGCCGCATTGTCACGAGCCTTCTTGGCGATGGCCCTGTTCCGCCGGTTGGCGGTGACAGCCTCCCATTGCTGAACTTCCGCCCTCCACTCGGCGTTCGGCATGCCCGGTGGCTTCGACGGCGGCGCCCTCGGCTTCCTCTGCTTCGGCTGGGCGACGGAGGCGGCCGTGGTTGCCGCCACGTGGGGGACGACGTACTTCTTCGGTGGCATGACGGACGGCTAGGAGGCAAGCGGGAGGGAGATTGGCGGGAGGAAAGGAGAAAATGGGAGGGAAGTGGGGGGAAAGCGGGAATAAATGGCGGGAATAGGCGCGGGACTCGCCGACAGGGCGGACCCACGCGCCCTTCTCGCTTGTGCCGGCGCCCCAGGCGCCCCCAGGGCGCCGGGTTCTACCTGGGTCCGCCGGCACCATTTTCGGCCCGAGCCGGTGAAAAACGGGCTTCGGGGGGGGGGGGGGGGGGGGGGGGGGGGGGGGGGGGGGGGGGGGGCCGGGGCGACTGGGCCGTTTTTTCGGCACCGGCGCGGCAAAAACGCCTGGGTAGGGCCTGTTGGGGGCGCGGATGGAGATGCTCTTAGCAATTTAGTTTAGCTTAAAAAATAATGTATGCAAAAGATGCACTGATGACAAATAGTAAAAATCTCAACATCTTGCCTAAATAAATGTGACCGTAGTTCAATACGAACACTATTGGTCGCACGTTTTGGGTACTAAGATTTTCAAATTCAGGAAAATAATTTCTCTTGACAGCATCAAGATCCTCAAGCCATGGAACATAATGACATATCTCCTCACAGTTTAGTTCAGCCCCGGGACAGTGGACGGTCCTGTCTACCAAGCGCCGGACATGTTTGCTTGAATGGAAATAAGCTGTCAATAGAAATTAGTTGTCAACTATTTTTGAATAAACAATATCGAAGGCATAAATATGGTTGAGAAACTCACATAATGATAGAACTGGAGGCATCTGCACATCGACCCAAATGTCTCTATTATCTTCAATATCATCTTTCGGGTGAATATAAAAGGTGATAACCATATCAGGCTCAAATGCATAAGCCTTGCATAGTGCTTTCCAAGTTTTGCATTCAAAATGGGTGTAGGTGTCTGCATTATATAATTTGATGTCAAATGTATAACCATGCTCGGTCATTAAGTAAACTCTCTTTACCTTCATAGTTTCGTTAGGACTGAAACCTATCTTATGTAAGACAAAAATTCTTGCATGGCAGGGGATATGCTAGTAGAATAGTGAAAATTTGAAATTATAAGTTGAAGCAAATGAAGCATATATAAGTCATACTTAATTACGAAAAAAGACTTGTCGTTATGACTTTCTGTATCCACTTCGAAGGTCTCATCCAGCTTGATGCTGAAGCGCCTATCATCAACTAGGAAATTTTTGTCGCACAGGCCGCGCTTGTCTTCACAGTATTCGCATATAACGAAATCGTTTTCGTCGTCAGACGACATTTCCTATATTCATAATTGAAACATTAATTGATAAACACTTACTAGTTCTATTAATTCAACTAATTCAACTAGCTAGTTCTATTAATTCAACTAAGCACTTACTAAAAATAAACTAATTCTATTAATTTTTTTATTAAAAATAAAGTAGCTAGTTCTATATATAGTATTAAATTTTAATTAGATGATCAAATCTCATATACCTAAATTTAATATATCTAATTCATCTATATTCATCTAACATTTGACACACACACACACACACACACATATATATATATATATAACTCATCTATAACTAAAAGTATAAAAAATTAACTCATCGTCTAACATTAATATGTAGCTAATTCATCTATGTCTCTTTGTGTGTGTGTGTGTACTGTGTGTATGTGAGGGCGCGCGACGGGGGCGGCGACGGACGCGCGACGACGAAGAAGAAGAACTAACTGAATTTTTCGTAAGTGCTGTATATATAGGATTGGCCTTTAGTACCGGTTAGAGCCCCCAACCGGTACTAAAGTTCAAATTTGTCCAGGCCAAGTGGTTGGAGCCACAAACCGATGCTAAAGGGGTTGCGCTCCCATCCCGCGATGCACAAACTTTTGTCCCACCTCGCCGGGCGAAGGGCAGCCGCACTGCTCCTTCGACCTCCTCTCTAAAGCAGGCTTCTGGGCCTAGCTTTGGCGCGCTACCCTGTGAGCCTGCTAGGCCTTATGAGTCTGCATATGCACGCCCAAGGCCAAGCAGACCCACTGGGTAGCGCGCAATTTTTTTTTCTTTTCTGCTTTATTTATTTTCTTCTATTTATTTCTGGATAGTTTTTGCTGTATTTAGAGTTTCTTTGTGAATATTTTTGCTTTATGTATAAAAAATTACAAACTTTCTATTAGTGCCAGTAGTTTTCAAATTTGAATTATTTGAAATTTGTGTGAATGAATAAATTAACTTTAAAAATAAATTTGCGTGAAAATATATTTTATATAGTTTTTTTTTCTTTTTTGCTTTATTTATTTTTTTATTTATTTCTAAGTAGTTTTTTGTTGTATTTAGAGTTTCAGGGTCATTTTAGCTCAAAACAAATCAGTAAATACATGAAAAATAACAAATGAAGGCTCAGAGGGTTGAAAGTTGACGACGTGGCTTTGAATGGTGCATAATCAATACATAAAAAGTCAGGAGTTGTAATAAGTTTTAAAAAATAAAGTGCCTTTTGTAACAGATGAGTTTTCGTCTGAAACTCTGATACTTCGAAAGAGAGTGTTCAGTTTGTACACGAAATGCGTCTAGTTTTTGCCGTAACCCTCTCTACTTTTCTGCACATGCCATGTGGGTGAAATGATGATACCATGCAAGTTTCAACCTTTTAAGAGTTCATTTATAGTTCTTTTCAATTTCAGGCTCATTTTAGCTCAAAACAAATCAGTAAATGCATGAAAAATAGCAAATGAAGGCACAACGGGTTTAAAGTTGGCGACGTGGCTTTGAATGGTGCATAATGAACGCACAAAAAGTCTGGAGTTGTAATAAGTTTAAAAAAATGAAGTGCCTTTGTAACAGATGAGTTTTTGTCCGAAACCCCTGATACTTCGAAAGAGAGTGTCCAGTTTGTACACGAAGTGCATCCAGTTTTTGTCGCAACCCTCTCTACTTTTCTGCACATGCCATGTGGGTGAAATGATGATACCATGCAAGTTTCAACCTTTTCAGAGTTCATTTGTAGTTCTTTTCAATTTCAGGGTCATTTTAGCTCAAAACAAATCAGTAAATGCATGAAAAATAGCAAATGAAGGCACAAAGGGTTTAAAGTTGGCGACGTGACTTTGAATGGTGCATAATGAATGCACAAAAAGTCTGGAGTTGTAATAAGTTTAAAAAAATGAAGTGCCTTCGTAACAGATGAGTTTTCGTTCGAAACTCCTAATACTTCGAAAGAGAGTGTCCAGTTTGTACACGAAGTGCATCCAGTTTTTTCCGCAACCCTCTCTACTCTTTTGCACATGCTATGTGGGTGAAATGTTGATACCATGCAAGTTTCAACCTTTTCAGAATTCATTTATAGTGCTTTTCAATTTCAGGGTCATTTTAGCTCAAAACAAATCAGTAAATGCATGAAAAATAGCAAATGAAGGCACAAAGGGTTGAAAGTTTATGACGTGGCTTTGAATGGTGCACAATGAACGCACAAAAAGTTAGGAGTTGTAATAAGTTTAAAAAAATGAAGTGCCTTTGTAACAGATGAGTTTTCGTCCGAAATCCTGATACTCCGAAAGAGAGTGTCCAGTTTATACATGAAGTGCATCCAGTTTTGCCGTAACCCTCTCTACTTTTTTACACATGCCATGTGGGTGAAATGATGATACCATGCAAAGTTTGAAGCTTTTCAAAGTTCATTTGTAGTGCTTTTTAATTTCAGGGTCATTTTAGCTCAAAACAAATCAGTAAATGCATGAAAATAGCAAATGAAGGCACAAAGAGTTCAAAGTTGACGACGTGGCTTTGAATGCTGCATAATGAATGCAGAAAAAGTTTGGAGTTGTAATAAATTTAAAAAATGAAGTGCCTTTTGTAACAGATGAGTTTTCGTCCGAAACCCTGACACTTCGAAAGAGAGTGTCCAGTTTGTACACGAAGTGCATACAGTTTTTGCGGTAACCCTCTCTACTTTTTTGCACATGCCATGTGGGTGAAATGATGATACGATGCTAGGTCTCAACCTTTTTAGAGTTTATTTGTAGTGGTTTTCAATTTCAGGGTCATTTTAGCTCAAAACAAATCAGTAAATAGATGAAAAATAGCAAATGAAGGCACAAAAAGTCTGGAGTTAAAATAAGTTATTAAAAATGCAAGAGTGGCGTAATTCTCACTTGTATGTTGCCTCTTCAGGCCTTGAGAAAATAGTGTAGACTGCACAGAGCTATGTGTAGTTTTCGTCTGAAACCCTGATAGCTCCGTGCAGTCTACACCACTTCCTCCAGGCCTGTAGCTAAGCATTGTGTAGGTGAGCATTGCGCCTCTCCTTCATCGTCTCTACACTCAGGGCTTATAAACCACTGCGAGTTCCTCTCGCTTAGCGAGGTGAGACTGAAAAACAGCTGCAAAATGAATCAGCTAGAAAACAGTAGTACCGGTTCATGTCACGAACCGGTACTGAAGGTGCTGGTGGGGCCCAGTCTGGCCACAGCCTGCCACAAACTCTTTAGTACTGGTTCGTGGCACGAACCGGTACTAAAGGTTCTCCACGAACCAGTACTAATAAACGCCGCCCGCCTAGCCGTTTGAACTGGCACTAATGGTCACATTAGTGCCGGCTCAAATACAAAGCAGGACTAGTGAGCGGAACATTTGACCGTTTTTCTACTAGTGTCAGTAAACTCATAAGATTTTAAACGGGATAAATTGTGGCAACACTTTTGCTAAATGAGGTAAAACGGATGAAATCTCGCTAAATGGGGGTAATTAATGTTAAAATTGTCAAAAGAGGGGGTAAAAACCAGAATTCACTCTAAAAATTTAAACACTTGAATACACTAGGAATTTGGATGTAGTATTGCAGCATCGATCTGGACCGTTCTATCACAAAATTAGACAGTCCAAATTCACTTGATGTACTGTAAAAGGACTCAAGAAATATGTACATGATCATATGTTACTGCAAATGGGTCCAGCTTTCTACAAATCGTATGCACCTGCAACAATAAGGTTTTATTCATACGATCACATACGTTACTACAGGAACAGACAGACGTATTTACAAGATGAAGTGATTGTCGTATTGCAGGTTAGCGACCTGGATCTCACAGAATCTTAACATTTTGTCATGGAAAAGGCGATCCCTATAGTGTACATGCATATGTTCAGTTGGCACAACAAAACACGACTGTTTACAAAAAGAGAGCAAATCCATACTTTCAAACTCTAGCTTCTGGATGATGATGCCAATGAGCAAAATCTCCGAGTCGGATATTTATAGACCTAAAACAATTGAAAGAAATTGCAGAATGGATCTGTAAATTTGAGTGATAATAAAAGCAGAGAAGAAAGAACTTTAGGGACAAGATATGCGCGGCCCTAGTGTGCTGGTAAGATAAGGTGGTTTAGCTAGTAAATACTTAAAGTGGATGACTAAGCATGTTTTGAAGTGAGTCCAATGTTTCAACTACCATATGTGTCTCTTGCCCACAAAGACAACTTCTTGCCACCAGCTCTCCGTGAAGTACTTGCTGGGCAGCTTGGCCGAATCTTTGCTATGTCCAAAATATTTATGTATATGTAAGCACCTGTATTTTTGAAGTGAGCATTTGTATAAGTTCCCTATGTGAGCACTTCCATAATTTTGTTATGTGTTACTTCTATAAGTTGTCATCTCTGTGCAAACTTTTTTTTTCACACTATCTATTCAAAATTTCAGTACTCCTACACTTTATGTAAATGCAAATTTTTAAAAAATATGCACGTTGAAAATTCTGAACTAAACTGAATTAAAAAAACTGGCTAACACCCCCCCCCCCCCCCCCCTCTTTCTGGATGGGCCTAGCCCATGTGACCTTTCCCACCAAATCCCTGGCCTTTTTTTTCTCCGCCGAACGGGTCCAATGGCACCTAAATGGGCAACCAGCATATGAAAATCGATATGATTCGAAACATGGCAGCCAAACTTTCCATGCTACGCATGCAGAGCTAGATTTCAGAGCAAGAGTCACGAGTTGCGGATTCGACATTGCGAGGGTT
Source organism: Triticum urartu (assembly GCF_003073215.2). Lineage (NCBI taxonomy): Eukaryota > Viridiplantae > Streptophyta > Magnoliopsida > Poales > Poaceae > Triticum > Triticum urartu. The sequence continues at coordinate 696,898,130 of NC_053024.1, read as the reverse complement.
GCCAAACATGCCCTAAGTCTAGTACAATAAGCCAATATTTTGGATGGCTGGGGCCACAAGCCGCACACTAGCTTATCCGTTGCAATCTCACAAGAAAAGGTACTAAAGATGTGTTTCCTAGTGCCTACCATTCCTAACGTGCCACACTCATGTGATTCCTCCAAATTACCATTGCTTTCTCTCTTTCTACAAGTTTCTAGCCCGTTTGATCATGTCGGTTTGGTTGGGTTTCTTGGCTACAAAGCTAGCTTGAGAAGAAAAGATGGGCAAAAGACCATAGAAAGAACTCCATCCAGCCAATACGATTACACTGAGATAGCGCATGCGGCGGTGCCTCATTTACGGGAGGTTGGTCGTTTAGCAAGGGAATGTTGGTGGTTTGATGTGTTAACATTCAACCCGGTATGATATCATATTGAGTATCACAATTGTCTCTCTAGCCTTCTTGCCAGAGTGCTACATTTCAATCAAACGTTTAATCATCTGATAAATGTGGAGATGATTTCTTTTCATAAATTATATGGGCATGCACGGTTTAGAAACCCATTTGTATGCTTCTAATGGGACAAGCTAGAGCCTAGAGAACATAGTTGGCAAGAAAGAGATGCTTGCTGATAACCTTACTTGTCCACATCAACATCAGCTTATGTACCCAGCTCCGGATAAGACCGCCAGATAGAAAATGTTGGCTAATTAAACATGATTTGCCGAAAGTGCTATGTCACGGTCATAAACAAGTAAATGCTAAACTCATTTGGCACACTCCGATCTCTTGCTATCGCGCTCCGTCTGACCACCACCAACCTCGCTCTTGCCCAGAAACTCCTCGCCCTAGCACTGTCTACTATACGTTATATTACTGGCTCCTCGAACAGTGCTTCATTTGCTAGAAGCTTGGCGACATGTCATGCATCCCGCACAAAGGTAACTTGTCAGCCTACTCCTCAACCAAGACGACCTGTCCCATTGACGCAATGTTGACAATGATAGCTACAGGGGATGCGTTCCTTAATAACTCACATTCCTAGAAAGTGGCACACATCCAACTACTCCTAATCGACATTTTTCTCTCTGGATTCTCAAGTCTGTCTCTATAGAGCAAAGCTAATATATGCATCAAGCTGGTATTTAAGGTAGGGGCCTGCAAACACAGATCAACCCAAAGTTATGGCCATATATCTTCTAGTAAAAAGAAACATGTGACATCTTAACAACCATAGATGCACTTCAATAGAGTTAGAATAATGATCTGCTCTGATTGAGTACTATCTGCACCCAATAAAAATATATAAATGAGATACCTCATAAATGGCATGAATGAGGCAGGAGAAACTAGTGGGATATACCTAGTGTTCGGTTGTTATCGTAGTTGTGGTGGTGTCACTATTGTGGTGTGTGGATTGTACACCTTACACTAGTAGAAAAATGGCCATTTGTCCCGATTCATAAGGCCCATCTATCCCGGTTGCGGAACCGGGACTAAAGGGTCGTTACTAATGCCCTTGGCCTTTAGTCCCGGTTCTTATATGAACCGGGACAGATGGGCCTCCACGTGGCCGCTGTGGCGAGCCCAGGCAGGAGGGCCTTTAGTCCCGGTTGGTGGCACTAACCGGGACCAATAGACATCCACGCGGCAGCTGTTCAGGGGCTAGGGTTTTTGTTTTTTTTTTCTGAAAGGGGGGTGGATTTGGGGGTTTTGTATGGTTAATTAAGGTGTTTCATATATTGTGTAAGGTAGCTAATTAATTAATAGAGAGAAGTGTCCTCTCTTATCTCCGTACTTGGTCGACGCTACGTACTATACGTATAGAGAGGCCCTCGACATGCTAGCTAGTAAGAAAATGAAGGAAACCATTAAGTATAGAAGTTCGTCATGCATACCGAGAGAAGTAATCGACCTCTCCTTCTCCGAGAGATTGGTCGAACAACAAGTTTTTGTATATCTATCCGACGCTACTGGCTACATATATACAATATAAGATCTCTTACAATATAATTCCCTAATTAAATATGAACTCAGGGTCCACATAGTATTCTCCGGCTTTATTGATGACGTGGTCAAGAAAGAATCCCGCTAATTTCTCTTGAATTGCTTTCATGCGATCTTCTGGTAGGAGTTCATTCCGCATCTCCCACGTCTAATTTGAAGAAGGGGGTTAACACATATATATGAATGAAACTCAACAGAAATGATGGTGTAATAAAATGAAATTATGAATATTATTGCTTACGCACATCAAATTGTCTTTTAGAGTAGCCCGCTTATCTTTGCAAGTCGCGTTGTAGATGAACTCGCACACGTAGTATCCACAAATCATTCCCTTGTTCCTGCCACAAGCACTTTACGAGAAATAGAGGTCAATCAAACTGATAATGAAGCATTATAAATGGCATTGATGAAAGTAGCTAGAATCAACGGGATCGAGATGCGCGGAACTAGCTAGCTAGTACTACTTACTTTCGGGTATGTCCATCGCAGCTCCCCCGGCAGTCCCGGAGCTTGTGCGGTGAATACTTTCCAAACCCTGCGAGACAAAGAAACAATTACTTGATATCAGGAAATGAACAAAAAGTTGCCGATATGGTGCGATAATGATCGATTGAACTTACTTCTCGAGCATTTTAGTCATGTCCGCATAGGTCTCGGGAGATTTTCGTCTCGAGTCTAAGACGGTTACTAGTCCCTGCTCAAGCTTAATCTCAGGAGAATATAGTGGAAGCTGCGCACGCATGCATAACTCATCAATTACATTACTATAACCTCGCTCGAGTAATAAGGGAAACCGAATATGCACAAGACAGTAACACTCACTCGAAGTTGTAAGGAAAGAGTATTTTATCTTTGTTTTGATTTACTATCAATGATTTGAGCAAGTTGGCCTCAGCATCATCGGCGCACTTTTCAACCTCAAATTTATCTATGAGATTTGGGTTAATGAACCCAATATCATACATTTTTGCTTTTCTGCACTCGACGATCTTCAATCTGCATAATATAGTGAGGATAATCATATATACATGCAATGAAAGAGCTGAGCTATATATAGAGACTTAATGACAGAAGTAGTACTTACAGACAGTAGCAAGTGACCGTTAATTTATCGAGGGCCTTTTGATTGAACCACTCGAAGAACTCCTCAAATGGAACAGTCAACAAATCAGTTCCAACGAGGTTGTGCTCCTCTTTAACTCTCAGATACAAAGTATTCGCCCCCCCAGACTCTCTGCAGGTTTCCATGTACCAATCATGGAATCTTCGCATCATTGTTGTTAGAGATTTTTCATCTTTGACAAGAGGCTTCCCGTAATGGTATTGGTGTTCTTCCACCTCCAAGAAATCATAATGTACATTGTCGGGCAGGTAATCTTCAAGATTGCTATAACCGGGCACCATCCCCGGATCATTAGCGACGATATCGCTAGACACCTTGAGCGGGGGGCACGATTGGTCCGCTTGTTCGCCGAGCTGGGAAATTTTTTTCCCAACTCGTCGTTTTGCCAACCTTCGATCACTGATAGTATTTTGCGACTGCTCCGCTTCGATATATACCTTTGCAGTAATGCGCTCATAGTTGGTTTTCGGCGGAGACTTTGGTGGTTTCCTCAGGGCATCGAGTGTGCGCTTTGCTTTCACCCGGTCTACCTTCTCCTCCGGAGGTGGATGTCTCTTTGCTTTCACCCCTTCAAAGAAGTCATTCACTTATTATTCCACGATCTTCGCGTTTTCTTCCATGGTCCTCTCGTATGGTAACTTCTCTAGAGGCTTGAGAGCTGGACCGAATCTGTATTGCCTGCCTCTGGCTGTACTGCTAGACACCAGAGCAGACGGAGCGGCTGTGGCTGTCTTCTTTTGCGCTTGCTTACGAGGCGGAGGAGAAGGACTACGACGCGCCGGAGCAGCCGAGGCGGCGGCGGGTCTCTTCCGCCCTTGCTGGCGAGGCGGATAAGGATCAGGCTGGTGGCTGCTCGGCGCGCCGGCGCAGGCGGAGAAGGAGGCGGAGTGCCGCCACGCGCCGGAGAAGGAGGCTGGTGGCTGCTCGGGGCGCGCGCAGGCGGAGAAGGAGGCGGAGTGCCGCCACGCCGGAGAAGGAGGCTGAGTGCCCTGATCACTCGCCGGAGGAGGAGGCGGTGGAGGAGGCGGAGTGCCCTGACTCGCGGAGGAGGAGGAGGCGGAGCGTCCAGTTCGGAAGGTTGATGAGCTCTTTCCGCCATAGGCATGGAGTCTTCAGAGCAGAACCCATCCGAGTCTCCCCATCACCCGTAGGGTGGTCAAGCTGGAGGTCCTCAAATCCTTCTATGATTTCATCGACCATCACCCTAGCATATTGATACATCCATTTTGCATCATGCTTTTATATCGATATTTATTGCATCATGGGTTGTTATTACACATTATGTCACAATACTTGTGCCTATTCTCTCTTATTTTACAAGGTTTACATAAAGAGGGAGAATGCCGGAGCTGGGATTCTGGGCTGGAAAAGGAGTAAATATTAGAGACCTATTCTGCACAGCTCCAAAAGTCCTGAAACTCCACGGAAGACGTTTTCCAAATATATAAGAAATATTGAGAGCAAAAACTTCACCAGGGGGGCCACACCCTACCCACGAGGGTGGGGGCGCGCCCTACCCTCCTAGGCGCGCCCCCTACCTCGTGGGCCCCCTGCTGGCCCTCCGGTGACCATCTTCTGCTATATGAAGTCTTTCGATGGGAAAAAAAATCATAAGCCATCTTCTCGGATGAAACTCCGCCTCCACGAGGTGGAACCTTGGCGGAACCAATCTAGGGCTCTGGCGGAGCTGTTCTGCCGGGGAAACTTCCCTCCCAGAGGGGGAAATCATCGCCATCGTCATCACCAACACTCCTCTCATCGGGAGAGGGCAATCTCCATCAACATCTTCATCAGCACCATCTCATCTCAAAACCCTAGTTCATCTCTTGTATCCAATTCTTGTCTGTAAGTCCAGGATTGGTGTTAGTAGGTTGCTAGTAGTGTTAATTACTCCTGTAGTTGATGCTAGTTGGTTTAATTGGTGGAAGATCATATGTTCAGATCCTATATGCATATTAATACCCCTATGATTATGAACATGTTTATGCTTTGTGAGTAGTTACTTTTGTTCCTGAGGACATGGGAGAAGTCTTGCTATTAGTAGTCATGTGAATTTGGTATTCGTTCGATATTTTGATGAGATGTATGTTGTCTCTCCTCTAGTGGTGTTATGTGAACGTCGACTACATGACACTTCACCATTATTTGGGCCTAGAGGAAGGCATTGGGAAGTAATAAGTAGATGATGGGTTGCTAGAGTGACAGAAGCTTAAACCCTAGTTTATGCGTTGCTTCGTAAGGGGCTGATTTGGATCCATATGTTTCATGCTATGGTTAGGTTTACCTTAATACTTTTGTTGTAGTTGCGGATGCTTGCAATATAAGTTAATCATAAGTGGGATGCTTGTCCAAGTAAGGGCAGCACCCAAGCACCGGTCCACCCACATACCAAATTATCAAAGTACCGAACGCGAATCATATGAACGTGATGAAAACTAGCTTGACGATATTCCCATGTGTCCTTGGGAGCGCTTTACATCATATAAGAGTTTGTCCAGGCTTGTCCTTTGCTACAAAAGGATTGGGACACCTTGCTTCACTTTATTTACTTTTGTTACTTGTTGCTCGTTACATTATCTTATCACAAAACTATCTGTTACCACTTATTTTAATACTTGCAGAGAATACCTTGCTGAAACCGCTTATCATTTCCTTCTGCTCCTCGTTGGGTTCGACACTCTTACTTATCGAAAGGACTACGATAGATCCCCTATACTTGTGGGTCATCAAGACTCTTTTCTGGCGCCGTTGCCGGGGAGTGAAGCGCCTTTGGTAGGTGGAATTTGGTAAGGAAAAGATTTATATAGTGTGCTGAAATTTACTGTCACTTGTTACCATGGAAAGTAATCCTCTGAGGGGCTTGTTCGGGGTATCTTCACCCCGACCAGTAGAGCAAAGAGTTGCTCCCCAACCTACTGAACCTACTGAAAATGAAAATCAAATTAAAATGCTTGCTTTGAAGTTCCTTCGGGTATGATAGAAAAACTGCTAGCTAATCCTTTTTTAGGAGATGGAACAAAACATCCTGATGAACATCTGATATATGTGGATGAAGTTTGTGGATTATTTAAGCTTGCAGGTGTACCCGGAGATGTTGTTAAGAAGAAGGTCTTCCCTTTATCTTTGAGGGGAGATGCATCGACATGGTATAGGCTATGTGATGATATGGGGTCTTGGAATTACAAACGATTGAAATTGGAATTTCATCAGAAGTTTTATCCTATGCATCTTGTTTATCGTGATCGCAATTATATATATTATTTTTGGCCTCACGAAGGAGAAAGCATCGCTCAAGCTTGGGGGAGGCTTAAATCAATGTTATATTCATGCCCCAATCATGAGCTCTCAAGAGAAATGATTATTCAAAAAAATTATGCTCGGCTTTCTGGTAACAATCGCACCATGCTTGATACTTCTTGTGATGGCTCTTTTATGATGAAGACTATTGAATTTAAATGGGATTTATTGGAAAGAATTAAACGCAACTCTGAAGATTGGGACCTCGACAATGGTAAGGAGTCAGGTATGACACCTAGTTTTGATTGTGTTAAATCTTTTATGGATACCGATATTTTTCGTAAATTTAGCACTAAATATGGACTTGACTCTGAGATAGTAGCTTCTTTCTGTGAATCTTTTGGTGCCTATGTTGATCTCCCCAAGGAGAAGTGGTTTAAATATCATCCTCCCATAGAAGTAAAAGTAGCTGCACCTATTAAAGTTGAAGAAAAGACTATCACTTATAATGATCCTATTGTTCCTACTTCTTATGTTGAGAAACCACCTTTCCTTGTTAGGATAAAGGATCATGCTAAAGCTTCAACTGTGGTTCGTAAAAGCAATATTAAAACATATACACCTCCTGAGCTAGTTAAAGTTGAACCTAATATTGCTATCATTAAAGATCTCTTGTCTAATAATATTGATGGGCATGCTATTTATTTCTGTGATGAAACTGCTAGAATTGCTAAACCCTGTGATAAAGATAAACCTAGACCTATGGTAGGCATGCCTGTTATTTCTGTTAAAATAGGAGATCATTGTTATCATGGCTTATGTGATATGGGTGCTAGTGCTAGTGCAATACCTTATTCCTTATACAAAGAAGTTATGCATGATATTGCACCTGCTGAGATGGAAGATATTGATGTCACAATTAAACTTGCCAATAGAGATACTATTTCACCAATGGGAATTGTTAGAGATGTTGAAGTCTTGTGTGGGAAAACTAAATATCCTGCTGATTTTCTTGTTCTTGGTTCCCCACAAGATAACTTTTGTCCCATTATATTTGGTAGACCCTTCTTAAATACTGTTAATGCTACCATAGATTGCAAAAGAGATGTTGTTACTATCGGTTTAGATGATATGACTCATGAATTTAATTTTTCTAAATTTAGTAGACAACACCGTGAAGAAGAATTACCTAGTAAGGATGAAATTATTGGTCTTGCTTCTATTGCCGTACCTCCTAGTGATCCTTTAGAACAATACTTGCTAGACCATGAAAATGATATGTTTATGAATGAAAGAAGGAAATTAGATGAAGTATTCTTTAAACAGGAACCTATTCTGAAAAACAATTTACCTGTTGAAATCCTAGGGGATCCTCCTCCACCCAAGGGTGATCCCGTGTTTGAGCTTAAACCGTTACCTGATACTCTTAAATATGCTTATCTTGATGAGAAAAAGATATATCCTGTTATTATTAGTGCTAAACTTTCAGAGCATGAGGAAGAGAGATTATTGAAAACTCTGAAGAAGCACCGCGCGGCTATTGGGTATACTCTTGATGATCTTAAGGGCATTAGTCCCACTCTATGTCAACATAAAATTAATTTGGAAGAAGATGCTAGACCAGTTCGTGATCATCAATGCCGGCTGAATCCTAAAATGAAAGAAGTGGTAAGAAAGGAGATACTAAAGCTCCTTGGGGCAGGTATAATTTATCCCATTGCTGATAGTCAATGGGTAAGCCCTGTCCATTGTGTCCCTAAGAAGGGAGGTATTACTGTTGTTCCTAATGATAAAGATGAATTGATTCCTCAAAGAATTATTACAGGTTATAGGATGGTAATTGATTTCTGCAAGTTAAATAAGGCAACTAAGAAGGATCATTACCCCTTACCTTTTATTGATCAAATGCTAGAAAGATTGTCCAAACATACACATTTTTGCTTTCTAGATGGTTATTCTGGTTTCTCTCAAATACCTGTGTCAGCAAAAGATCAATCAAATACTACTTTTACATGCCCTTTTGGTACTTTTGCTTATAGACGTATGCCTTTTGGTTTATGTAATCACTACTACCTTTCAAAGATGCATGATGGCTATATTCTCTGAATTTTGTAAAAAGATTTGTGAGGTTTTCATGGATGACTTTTCCGTCTATGGATCTTCTTTTGATGATTGCTTGAGCAATCTTGATCGAGTTTTGCAGAGATGTGAAGAAACTAATCTTGTCTTGAATTGGGAAAAGTGCCACTTTATGGTTAATGAAGGTATTGTCTTGGGGCATAAAGTTTCTGAAAGAGGTATTGAAGTTGATAAAGCCAAGGTTGATGCTATTGAAAAGATGCCATGTCCCAAGGACATCAAAGGTATAAGAAGTTTCCTTGGTCATGCCGGTTTTTATAGGAGGTTCATTAAGGACTTCTCAAAAATCTCTCGGCCTCTGACTAATTTATTACAAAAAGATATACCATTTGTCTTTGATGATGATTGTGTAGAAGCATTTGAAATACTTAAGAAAGCAGTGATATCCGCACCTATTGTTCAGCCACCTGATTGGAATTTACCCTTTGAAATTATGTGTGATGCTAGTGATTATGATGTAGGTGCTGTTCTAGGACAAAGAGTTGATAAGAAACTAAATGTTATTCAATATGGTAGTAAAACTCTAGACAATGCTCAAAGAAATTATGCTACTACTGAAAAATAATTCTTAGCAGTTGTATTTGCATGTGATAAGTTTAGACGTTATATTGCTGATTCTAAAGTAACTATTCACACTGATCATGCTGCTATTAAATATCTTATGGAAAAGAAAGATGCTAAACCTAGACTTATTAGATGGGTTCTCTTGCTATAAGAATTTCATTTGCACATTGTTGACAGAAAAGGAGTTGAGAACCCCGTTGCAGACAACTTGTCTAGGTTAGAAAATATGCTTGATAACCCACTACCTATTGATGATTGCTTTCCTGATGAGAAATTAAATGTCATAAATGCTTCTCATACTGCTCCATGGTATGCTGATTATGCTAATTACATTGTTGCTAAGTTTATACCACTTAGTTTCACATAGCAGCAAAAGAAAAAGTTCTTCTATGATTTGAGGCATTACTTTTGGGATGACCCACATCTTTATAAAGAAGGAGTAGATGGTGTTATTAGACATTGTGTACCTGAGCATGAACAGGAACAGATCATACGCAAGTGTCACTCCGAAGCTTATGGAGGACACCATGCTGGAGATAGAACTGCACACAAGGTACTGCAATTTGGTGTTTATTGGCCTACTCTCTTCAAGGATGCCCGTAAGTTTGTCTTATCTTGTGATGAATGTCAAAGAATTGGTAATATTAGTAGACGTCAAGAAATGCCTATGAATTATTCACTTGTTATCGAACCATTTGATGTTTGGGGCTTTGACTATATGGGACCTTTTCCTTCCTCTAATGGTTATACACATATTTTAGTTGCTGTTGATTACGTTACTAAGTGGGTAGAAGCTATTCCAACTAGTAGTGCTGATCATAACACTTCTATTAAAATGCTTAAAGCAGTTATTTTTCCAATATTTGGAGTCCCTAGATATTTAATGACTGATGGTGGTTCACATTTTATTCATGGTGCTTTCCGTAAAATGCTTGCTAAATATGATGTTAATCATAGAATTGCATCTCCTTATCACCCTCAGTCTAGTGGTCAAGTAGAATTGAGTAATAGAGAACTCAAATTAATTTTGTAAAAGACTGTTAATAGGTCTAGAAAGAATTGGTCCAAGAAACTTGATGATGCATTATGGGCCTATAGAACTGCATATAAAAATCCTATGGGTATGTCTCCGTATAAAATGGTATATGGAAAAGCATGTCACTTACCTCTCGAACTAGAACACAAGGCTTATTGGGATATTAAAGAACTTAATTATGATTTTAAACTTGCCGGTGAGAAGAGGTTATTTGATATTAGCTCACTTGATGAATGGAGAACCCAAGCCTACGAAAATGCCAAGTTGTTTAAAGAAAAAGTTAAAAGATGTCATGACAAAAGGATACAAAAGCGTGAGTTTAATGTAGGTGATTATGTATTGCTATACAACTCTCGTTTAAGATTTTTTGCAGGAAAACTTCTCTCTAAATGGGAAGGTCCTTACGTTATCGAGGAGGTCTACCGTTACGGTGCCATAAAAATCAATAACTTCGAAGGCACAAATCCGAAGGTGGTGAATGGTCAAAGAATCAAGCACTATATCTCAGGTAACCCCATAAATGTTGAAACCAATGTTATTGAAACCATAACCCCGGAGGAATACATAAGGGACACTTTCCGGAACGTTTCAGACTCCGCAAAGGAATAGGTATGTGGTACGGTAAGTAAACCGACTCCAAAACAGTTTTTAAGGCAATATTTCTCCGTTTTGGAATATTTAGAAAAATAGAAAAATAAGTAGCAGTCTGGGAAGGACACGAGGGCTCCACGAGGGTGGAGGGCGCGCCCTACCCTACTGGGTGCGCCCCCTACCTCGTGGGCACCCCGTGTGCTCTCCGGACTCCGTTTTCATACACGACACGTATTTTGGTCGGTAAAAATTCATTATATAATCTCCCGGAGGTTTTGACTCCCGTATCACGCAATTATCTCATGTTTGTGTTTCGAGTTGTTGCTGCTGCAGATTAGAGCAGGATGTCTTCGCAAGAGTCAGTCGGGGAGAGCCGAGTGTCTCATCCGGCACCGAGATCAACGACAAACAATCATGTTGACCCCTTTGGGCCAGCAACGGAGGAAGAGATGGAGGCTGATTTGAAGAGGATAGATGCCATGGAAGAAGATCAAGAAGTCACTTCCCGCCTCCAAGCTGGATTCACAATGGGAGAACTGCAGAGCTCAGCTATTCCAAACTCGGTTATCCCTTACAATGTTAGATTTCTTTCTTATGAGAATATGAAAAAGAGTGTCACTGGTTCTCCCGCAGCTATGCAGCACCCTTGGGTGCAGGGAGCTTTGGCTGTTACAGGAAAACTCCGAAAGGAAATAATGGACCTCAAGCAGCAAGTCAACAAGCTTGAGGAGGAGAATCGTATCTTGAGGGGCATCATCGCCAAGAACATCACATCACCATCCCCGAAAAGAGAGACATAATCACATGGTATGGGCACTCCACTTGGCAACTGCCAAGCTTGGGGGAGTGCCCCGGTATCATATCACCATCACTTTATCTTTACCATTTTTCTTAGTTCGATCCTTTTGGTAATATCTTGATCTAGTAGAATAAAAGTTTTTAGTGTGATCTAGTTGTGAGTTTTGCTTTACTATCCTTCTATGTAATCGAGTCAGTGAGCTATATAATAAAGATTAGTGTTGAGTCAAGGGCTTGATTCTTTTGCCATGATCTTACGTGAATAAAAGAAAAGGAGAAAGAAATAAAAAGAAACAAAGAGATCATATGGATCTCATGGAGAGTAATGAGCTCACATAGAAAAAGTATGATGAATAAAAGTTGTTGAGAGTTGACAAGCATAGTTTTGGTCATCGTTGCAATTAATAGGAAGTAATAAATAAAGAGAGGTCTTCACATATAGATATACTATCTTGGACATCTTTTATGATTGTGAGCACTCATTAAAATATGACATGCTAAAAGAGTTGACGTTGGACAAGGAAGACAGCATAATGGGTTATGTTTTCTTACATCTGAGATAAATTATATTGTCATGGATCATCCAACATGGTTGAGCTTGCCTTTCTCCCTCGTGCTAGCCAAATTCATTGCACCAAGTAGAGATACTACTCATGCTTCCAAATACCCCTAAACTAGTCTTGCCATAAGAGTCCACCATATCTACCTATGGATTGAGTAAGATCCATCAAGTAAGTTGTCATCGGTGCAAGCAATAAAAATTGCTCTCTAAATATGTATGATTGATTGGTGTGGAGGAAATAATGTTTATACGATTGTGTGATATGGAAGTAATAAAAGAGACAGACTGCATAATAAAGGTCCATATCACAAGTGGCAATATAAAGTGACGTTCTTTCGCATTAAGATTTCGTGCATCCAACCATAAAAGCGCATGACAACCTCTGCTTCCCTCTGCGAAGGGCCTATCTTTTACTTTTATCCTCTACCTTGCATAAGAGTCATGGTGATCTTCACCCTTCCATTTTACATTTTATCCTTTGGCAAGCAAAGTATGTTGGAAAGATCCTGGTATATATGGCTAATTGGATGTGAGTTTTCATGAACTATTACTGTTGACATTACCCTTGAGGTAAAACGTTGGGAGGCAAAACTATAAGCCCCTATCTTTCTCTGTGTCCAAATAAAACTTCATACTCATAAGTATTGCTTGAGTGTCAGCAATTGTGAAAGACTATATGATAGTTGAGTATGTGGACTTGCTAAAAAGCTCTTATACATTGACTCTTTCCTATGTTATGATAAATTGCAATTGCTTCAATGACGTAGATTATAGTTTGTTAGTTTTCAATGAAGTTTAATATTCATACTTGATATTGTGATTGAATTATTACTCTAGCATTAGAGACTATATGACAAGAATTATATAAGTTGCTGTTCTAAGAATGATCATGATGCCCTCATGTCCGTATTTTATTTTTATCGACACCTCTATCTCTAAACATGTGGACATATTTTTCGATTTCGGCTTTCGCTTGAGGACAAGCGAGGTCTAAGCTTGGGGGAGTTGATACGTCCATTTTGCATCATGCTTTTATATCGATATTTATTGCATTATGGGCTCTTATTACACATTATGTCACAATACTTATGCCTATTCTCTCTTATTTTACAAGGTTTACATAAAGAGGGAGAATGTCGGCAGCTGGGATTCTGGGCTGGAAAAGGAGCAAATATTAGAGACCTATTCTGCACAGCTCCAAAAGTACTGAAACTCCACGGAAGACGTTTTCCAAATATATAAAAAAATACTGAGAGCAAGAACTTCACCAGGGGGGCCACACCCTGCCCACGAGGGTGGGGGCGCGCCCTACCCCTGGGCGCACCCCCTATCTCATGGGCCCCCTGGTGGCCCTCCGGTGACTATCTTCTGCTATATGAAGTCTTTCGATGGAAAAAAAATCATAAGCCATCTTCTCGGACGAAACTTCGCCGCCATGAGGCGGAACCTTGGCGGAACCAATCTAGGGCTCTGGCGGAGCTGTTCTGCCGGGGAAATGATACGTCTCCAACGTATCTATAATTTTTGATTGCTCCATGCTATATTATCTACTGTTTTGGACTATATTGGGCTTTATTTTCCACTTTTATATTATTTTTGGGACCAACCTATTAACCGGAGGCCCGGCCCAGAATTGCTGTTTTTTGCCTATTTCAGTATTTTAGAAAAACATAATATAAAACGGAGTCCAAACGGAATAGAACCTTCGGGAACGTGATTTTCTCACCGAACGTGATCCAGGAGACTTGGACCCTACTCCAAGGAGTCAAAGAGGCGGTCATGAGGGTGGGGAGCGCGCCCACCCCCCTAGGGCGTGCCCCCTACCTCGTGGGCCCCTCGGTGCTCCACCGACGTACTCCTTCCTCCTATATATACCTACGTACCCCCAAACGATTAGAACAGGAGCCAAAAACCTAATTCCACCACCGCAACTTTCTGTATCCACGAGATCCCATATTGGGGCCTGTTCCGGAGCTCCGCCGGAGAGGGCCGTCATCACGGAGGGCTTCTACATCATCATAGCCCCTCCGATGAAGTGTGAGTAGTTTACCTCAGACCTTCGGGTCCATAGTTAGTAGCTAGATGGATTCTTCTCTCTTTTTGGATCTCAATACAAAGTTCTCCCCCTCTCTCGTGGAGATCTATTCGATGTAATCTTCCTTTTGCGGTGTGTTTGTTGAGACCGATGAATTGTGGGTTTATGATCAAGTCTATCTATGAATAATATTTGAATCTTCTCTGAATTCTTTTATGTATGATTGGTTATATTTGCAAGTCTCTTCGAATTATCCGTTTGGTTTGGCCAACTAGATTGGTAGTTCTTGCCATGGGAGAAGTGCTTAGCTTTGGGTTCGATCTTGCGGTGTCCTTTCCTAGTGACAGAAGGGGAAGCAAGGCACGTATTGCATCGGTGCCATCGAGGATAACAAGATGGGGTTTATTTCATATTGCATGAATTTATCTCTCTACATCATGTCATCTTGCTTAAAGCGTTACTCTGTTTTTAACTTAATACTCTAGATGCATGCTGGATAGCGGTCGATGAGTGGATTAATAGTAGTAGATGGAGAATCATTTCGGTCTACTTGTCACGGACGTGATGCCTATATACATGATCATGCCTAGATATTCTCATAACTATGCTCAATTCTGTCAATTGCTCAACAGTAATTTGTTCACCCACCGTAGAATACTTATGCTCTTGAGAGAAGCCACTAGTGAAACCTATGGCCCCCGGGTCTATTCTCATCATATCAATCTCCATCACTTTAATCTTGCTTTGCTTTCTACTTTGCCTTTTACTTTTCACTTTGCATCTCTATACCAAAAATACCAAAAATATTATATCTATCAGATCTCACTCTCGTAAGTGACCGTGAAGGGATTGACAACCCCTAATCGCGTTGGTTGCGAGTAGCTATCGTTTTGTGCAGGTACGAGGGACTTGAGCATGGCCTCCTACTGTATTGATACCTTGGTTCTCAAAAATTGAGGGAAATACTTACGCTACTCTGCTGCATCATCCCTTCCTCTTCGGGGAAATCCAACGCAAGCTCAAGAGGTAGCAAGCTGAATTTCTGGCGCCGTTGCCGGGGAGTCTA
Source organism: Triticum urartu (assembly GCF_003073215.2). Lineage (NCBI taxonomy): Eukaryota > Viridiplantae > Streptophyta > Magnoliopsida > Poales > Poaceae > Triticum > Triticum urartu. The sequence continues at coordinate 696,882,989 of NC_053024.1, read as the reverse complement.
CGCAAAAAGTCAACATACCAAGTACCCATCACAATCCCTATCTCTCGCATTACATTATTCACCATTTTCCTCTCGTTTTCCTCTCCCCCACTTCACCCTTGCCGTTTTATTCGCCCTCTCTTTCCCAATCTCCTTCTCATTCTCATTCTCCGCTTGCCTTTTTCTCGCTAGCCTTTTTGTCTGCCTGTGTGTTGGATTGCTTGCTTGTCGCTATGTCTGAAATTGGGGAAGTTATCACCAATATGGGCGATAACAATGTCATAGAAAATTCTGATGCTCCGGCTGAAGAACCCCCTACCTATCATACAAAAAGATTTCAAATCGGTAGTGGTAATATTATTGGAAAAGGAGTCATCCAAGATTTTTTTACTTGTGCCGGTGCTTTTCCCTCTATGGGCGGTTCTATTCTTCATAGAACTAGTAGTCTTGCGGACGCTATTGCCATGCTTATCGTTGAACTTGAAAGGCAATTTATGCATATGCACCCATCTATACAAAGAATTTTCCTAGAATTTTCTAATATCGAGCATTCTTCTGCTAAGCGTGCCGCTACTATCTTTTTGGCTCATGAATTCAAATTTATAATAAAAGAAGCCAAAGAAATCTTTGCACACTATAGGGTGGACGCTGGTCGTTCTCCCATAGAATCTATCCTCTTTGATCAAGAAGAAATTATGCGCTTTCAATCTCTTGACTATGTTGCTTTCAATGAAAACCTTAGAAAAAAGGTGCCAATCAATATTTTAATTGATAGAATTTCTGAACTTAATGATGATTTGGCTATTCGAAACAATGAGCTAGGATGCTCTCTTGACTTTAGGCTCACAAGGTTCTGTCAAAAGAATGCTTATAATGATGAATTGGTTGTGCAATACGAAGGGCCGAAAGAGGAACCTATACCTCCTAAAATTGATCTTGGGGACCTCTGTCCAATTAAATTTAGCCCTTTTGATTAGTTTTCTTGCCTCAAAGAAAACTTGCTGCCGAACGTAGAGAATATGAAATGAGTTTCACCGATCTATCTTATTACTACGGCACAACCTAGATCTATCCTCGCTTTTATGCCTAGCTAGGGGCGTTAAACGATAGCGCTTGTTGGGAGGCAACCCAATTTTATTTTTATTACTTGCTTTTTTGCTCCTGTTTAGTAATAAATAAATTATTTAGCCTCTGTTTTGGTTATGTTTTTTGTGTTTAATTAGTGTTTTTGCCAAGTAGAACCGTTGGGAATACTTGGGGAAAGTCTTGTTGAACTTGCTGTAAAAAACAGAAACTTTAGCGCTCACGAGAACTGCTGTCATTTTTATTTGGAGAGTGATATTTAGTTAATTCTTTTTGAAGATGATTAATAGATAAATTCCTCACGTCCAGAAATTTATTTTAGAATTTTTGGGGTTCCAGATATTGCGCTAGCTACATATTACTACAGATTTTTCTGTTTTTGACAGATTCTGTTTTCCGTGTGTTGTTTGCTTATTTTGATGAATCTATGGTTAGTAAAATAGTTTATAATCCATAGAGAAGTTGGAATAAAGTATGTTTAACACAAATATAAATAAAGAATGAGTTCATTACAGTACCTTGAAGTGGTTTTTTGTTTTCTTTCGCTAACGGAGCTCACGGGTTTTCTACTTTAAGTTTTGTGTTGTGAAGTTTTCAAGTTTTGGGTGAATTATTGTGATGGATTATGGAACAAGGAGTGGAAAGAGCCTAAGCTTGGGTATGCCCATGGCACCCCCAAGATAATCCAAGGACACCAAAGAGTCAAAGCTTGGGGATGCCCCGGAAGGCATCCCCTCTTTCGTCCACTTCCATCGGTAATTTACTTGGAGCTATATTTTTATTCACCAACATGATATGTGTTTTGCTTGGAGCATCTTGTATTATTTGTGTCTTTGTGTGTTAGTGTGCCACAATCATCCTTGCTGTACACACCTTTTGAGAGAGCCATACATGAATTAGAATTTGATAGAATACTCTATGTGCTTCAATTATATCTTTTGAGCTATGTAGTTTTGCTCTATGTGCTTCACTTATATCTTTTGAGCGTTATAATTTTTCTCTATGTGCTTCACTTAGATTTTTTTAGAGCACGGTGGTGGATTTGTTTTAAAGAAACTATTGATCTCTCATGCTTCACTTAAATTATTTTGAGAGTCTTAATAGCATGGTAATTTGCTTAATAGTAACATGCTTGGTATTCAAGATTTGTGAAGCTTTCTTTTGAATGTGTTGAATACTAAGAAAAGTTGGATGCTTGATAATTGTTTTGAGATATGGAGGTAGTAATATCAAAGTCATGATAGTAGAGTAATTGTGAATTTGAGAAGTGCTTGAGTTAAAGTTTGCAAGTCCCGTAGCATGCACGTATGGTAAACGTTATGCAACAAATTTGAAACATGAGGTGTTATTTGATTGTCCTCCTTATGAGTGGCGGTCGGGGACGAGCGATGGTCTTTCCCTACCAATCTATCCCCCTAGGAGCATGCGTGTAATACTTTGGTTTTTGATGGCTTGTAGATTTTTGCAATAAGTATATGAGTTCTTTATGACTAATGTTGAGTCCATGGATTATATGCACTCTCACCTTCCATCATTACTAGCCTCTACGGTACCATGCATTGCCCTTTCTCACATCGAGAGTTGGTGCAAACTTCGCCGGTGCATCCAAACCCCGTGATATGATACACTCTTTCACACATAAACCTCCTTATATCTTCCTCAAAACAGCCACCATACCTACCTATTATGGCATTTCCATAGCCATTCCGAGATATATTGCCATGCAACTTTCCACCATCCAGTTTATCATGACACATTCATCACTGTCGTATTGCTTAGCATGATCATGTAGTTGACATAGTATTTGTGGCAAAGCCACCGTTCATAATTTTTTCATACTTGTCACTCTTGATTCATTGCATATCCCGTTACACCGCCGGAGGCATCCATATAGAGTCATACTTTGTTCTAGTATTGAGTTGTAATCATTGAGTTGTAAATAAATAAAAGTGTGATGATCATCATTCAATAGAGCATTGTCCCAAAAAAAGAGAAAGGCCAAAGAAAAAAAGAAGGCCCAAAAAAAGAGAAAATAAATAAAAAGGGGCAATGCTACTATTCCTTTTTTCCACACTTGTGCTTCAAAGTAGCACCATGTTCTTCATATAGAGAGTCTCTTGAGATATCACTTTCATATACTAGTGGGAATTTTCATTATAGGACTTGGCTTGTATATTCCAACAATGGGCCTCCTCAAGTGCCCTAGGTCTTCGTGAGCAAGCAAGTTGGATGCACACCCACTTAGTTTCTTTTGTTGAGCTTTCATACATTTATAGCTCTAGTGCATCCGTTGCATGGCAATCCCTACTCCTTGCATTAACGTCAATCGATGGGCATCTCCATAGCCCATTGATTAGCCTCGTTGATGTGAGACTTTCTCCTTTTTGTCTTCTCCACATAACCCCCATCATTATATTCTATTCCACCCATAGTGCTATATCCATGGCTCACGCGCATGTATTGCGTGAAAGTTTATGAGTTTGAAATTATTAAGGTATGAAACAATTGCTTGGCTTGTCATCGGGGTTGTGCATGATGAGAGCATTCTTGTCTGATGAAAATGGAGCATGACTAAACTATATGATTTTGTAGGGATGAACTTTCTTTGGCCATGTTACTTTAAGAGAACATAATTGCTTTGTTGGTTTGCATGAAGTATTATTATTCTCTATGTCAATATGAACTTTTGTCTTGAATCTTCCTAATCTGAATATTCATACCACAATTAAGAAGATTTGCATTGAAATTATGCCAAGTAGCACTCCGCATCAAAAATTCTCTTTTTATCATTTACCTACTCGAGGACGAGCAGGAATTAAGCTTGGGGATGCCTGATACGTCTCCAACGTATCTATAATTTTTGATTGCTCCATGCTATATTATCTACTGTTTTGGACTATATTGGGCTTTATTTTCCACTTTTATATTATTTTTGGGACTAACCTATTAACCGGAGGCCCAGCCCAGAATTGCTGTTTTTTGCCTATTTCAGTATTTCGGAGAAATAGAATATCAAACGGAGTCCAAACGGAATAAAACCTTCGGGAACGTGATTTTCTCACCGAACGTGATCCAGGAGACTTGGACCCTACTCCAAGGAGTCAAAGAGGCGGTCACGAGGGTGGGGGACGCGCCCCCCTGCCTCGTGGGCCCCTCGGTGCTCCACCGACGTACTCCTTCCTCCTATATATACCTACGTACCCCCCAAACGATCAGAACAGGAGCCAAAAACCTAATTCCACCGCCGCAACTTTCTGTATCCACGAGATCCCATCTTGGGGACTGTTCCGGAGCTCCGCCGGAGAGGGCCGTCATCACGGAGGGCTTATACATCATCATAGCCCCTCCGATGAAGTGTGAGTAGTTTACCTCAGACCTTCGGGTCCATAGTTAGTAGCTAGATGGCTTCTTCTCTCTTTTTGGATCTCAATACAAAGTTCTCCCCCTCTCTCGTGGAGATCTATTCGATGTAATCTTCCTTTTGCGGTGTGTTTGTTGAGACCGATGAATTGTGGGTTTATGATCAAGTCTATCTATGAATAATATTTGAATCTTCTCTGAATTCTTTTATGTATGATTGGTTATATTTGCAAGTCTCTTCGAATTATCCGTTTGGTTTGGCCAACTAGATTGGTAGTTCTTGCCATGGGAGAAGTGCTTAGCTTTGGGTTCGATCTTGCGGTGTCCTTTCCCAGTGACAGAAGGGGCAGCAAGGCACGTATTGCATCGTTGCCATCGAGGATAAGAACAAGATGGGGTTTATTTCATATTGCATGAATTTATCTCTCTACATCATGTCATCTTGCTTAAGGCGTTACTCTGTTTTTAACTTAATACTCTAGATGCATGCTGGATAGCGGTCGATGAGTGGAGTAATAGTAGTAGATGCAGAATCGTTTCGTCTACTTGTCACGGACGTGATGCCTATATACATGATCATGGCTAGATATTCTCATAACTATGCTCAATTCTGTCAATTGCTCAACAGTAATTTGTTCACCCACCGTAGAATACTTATGCTCTTGAGAAGCCACTAGTGAAACCTATGGCCCCCGGGTCTATTCTCATCATATCAATCTCCATCACTTTAATCTTGCTTTTTTCTTTCTACTTTTCCTTTTACTTTTCACTTTGCATCTCTATACCAAAAATACCAAAAATATTATATCTATCAGATTTCACTCTCGTAAGTGACCGTGAAGGGATTGACAACCCCTAATCGCGTTGGTTGCGAGTAGCTATCATTTTGTGCAGGTACGAGGGACTTGAGCGTGGCCTCCTACTGGATTGATACCTTGGTTCTCAAAAACTAAGGGAAATACTTACGCTACTCTACTGCATCATCCCTTCCTCTTCGGGGAAATCCAACGCAAGCTCAAGAGGTAGCAGGAAACTTCCCTCCCGGAGTGGGAAATGATCGCCATCGTCATCACCAACGCTCCTCTCATCGGGAGAGGGCAATCTCCATCAACATCTTCATCAGCACCATCTCATCTCAAAACCCTAGTTCATCTCTTGTATCCAATTCTTGTCTCCAAGTCCGGGATTGGTGCTAGTAGGTTGCTAGTAGTGTTAATTACTCCTTATAGTTGATGCTAGTTGGTTCAATTGGCGGAAGATCATATGTTCAGATCCTATATGCATATTAATACCCCTCTGATTATGAACATGTTTATGCTTTGTGAGTAGTTACTTTTTTTCCTGAGGACATGGGAGAAGTCTTGCTATTAGTAGTCATGTGAATTTGGTATTCGTTCGATATTTTGATGAGATGTATGTTTTCTCTCCTCTAGTGGTGTTATGTGAACGTCGACTACATGACACTTCACCATTATTTGGGCCTAGAGGAAGGCATTGGGAATTAATAAGTAGATGATGGGTTGCTAGAGTGACAGAAGCTTAAACCCTAGTTTATGCGTTGCTTCGTAAGGGGCTGATTTGGATCCATATGTTTCATGCTATGGTTAGGTTTACCTTAATACTTTTGTTGTAGTTGCGGATGCTTGCAATAGAGGTTAATCATAAGTGGGATGCTTGTCCAAGTAAGGGCAGTACCCAAGCACCGGTCCACCCACATACCAAATTATCAAAGTACCGAACGTGAATCATATGAACGTGATGAAAACTAGCCTGACGATATTCCCATGTGTCCTCGGGAGCGCTTTACATCATATAAGAGTTTGTACAGGCTTGTCCTTTGCTACAAAAAGGATTGGGCCACCTTGCTGCACCTTATTTACTTTTGTTACTTGTTGCTCGTTACAAATTATCTTATCACAAAACTATCTGTTACCACTTATTTCAGTACTTGCAGAGAATACCTTGCTGGAAACCGCTTATCATTTCCTTCTGCTCCTCGTTGGGTTCGACACTCTTACTTATCAAAAGGACTATGATGATCCCCTATACTTGTGGGTCATCACATATCCTTCTGGAATCAGCCAGCAGTGAAAAGTTGCGCTAGGTTCAGGACGTGCAACAGAGCCAACAGCCGCCTTGACTTTCATATTCATCCATTGCGTCATAAGGTGGCAATTGTGAGACTCCGTGATTAAGTCCACGGGGTAGCTAGCAGGAGCTGTGAAGACAGGCTCCTGAAGCAGCTTCGTGGAAGACAGGCTTCTGGAATCAGCCACGGGTGCTCCGAAGAAAACCGCCCGGCCCGGCCACCACCGCATTTTCATAAAGTGTTTCCACCAAGTCCACGTCGCACCGATCGAGCACCCATGGCGAAGCAAGTCTTTTTTTAAGGTAGTTCTTTGTAAAGTGAGGGGGGACATCGGGAGCACCCCCCGGCCCTCTTGCTCGACCAAAACTCTCGAGGACACCCAAACCCTAGAAAAAAATGATGTCGAACTCCTACCCCCTCCCGCCGCGCCCCTACCCGATCGACAAACTCTCTTGAGGCCACCCAAATTTACCAAGTTAAGAGTGTTGTCGTCGTGGCCACCCCGAACCCTTGAAGCGTTGTTGAGGCCACCCCAAACCCTTGAAGCGTTGCCGATGCCACCCCAAACCCTAGAGAAGCGTCGAGGCCAGGCCACTAATATGATTCCTTATTGTGCTTAGCTAGCTAGTTCTACGTTTGCCACTAATATATCCATCTGTCATGTTTGAATAATAATTGCCATGTTGTAAATATTTGCAGAAACTATGGATCCACACCCCCGAGACGGAGCAACAGAAGCGGTGTTGGGGGAGATAATCGCACACGGAAGTGATGCCTTCTTGTTGCTTCTAAACGACACATGCACCGATGGTCTGGAAAGATAGGATGAAGAAGCAGGCTACGACGATGATCAAACAATGGAGGAGGAAGGACACCGTTTTGCTATTTTAGTTCATTCCTTTTGCTATTAGAGTTTTATAAAAGTTTTTTAGTTAATTTTCTTTTTGCATGGTATCATCATTTCATCCACATAGCATGTGCAAGAAAGTAGAGAGGGTTACGGTAAAAACTGGATGCACTTCGTGTACAGAACGGACAATCTCTTTCGAAGTATGAGAGTTTCATATGGAAACTCGTCTGTTACAAAGGGATTTCATTTTTTGAACTTATTTGAACTCCATACTTTTTCTGTGTTCAAAATGCACCATTCAAAGCCACATCATCAATTTTCAACCGTTTCTGACTTCATTTGTTATTTTTCATGCATTTACTGATTATTTTGAGCTATAAGACCCTGAAATTGAAAAGCACTACAAATGAACTCTGAAAAGGTTGAAAGTTTGCATGGTATCATCATTTCACCCACATAGCATGTTCAAGAAAGTAGAGAGGCTTACGACAAAAACTGGATGCACTTCGTGTACAAAATGCACAATCTCTTTCGAAGTATCAGGGTTTCATACGGAAACTCGTCTCTTACAAAGGGATTTCATTTTTTGAACTTATTTGAACTCCATACTTTTTATGTGTTCAAAATGCACCATTCAAAGCCACATCATCAATTTTCAACCCTTTCTGACTTCATTTGTTATTTTTCATGCATTTACTGATTATTTTGAGCTATAAGACCCTGAAATTGAAAAGCACTACAAATGAACTCTGAAAAGGTTGAAAGTTGGCATGGTATCATCATTTCACCCACATAGCATGTGCAAGAAAGTAGAGAGGCTTGCGGCAAAAACTGGATGCACTTCGTGTACAAAATGCACAATCTCTTTCGAAGTATCAGGGTTTCATACGGAAACTCGTCTGTTACAAAGGGATTTCATATTTTTTTGAACTTATTTGAACTCCATAGTTTTTCTGTGTTCAAAATGCACCATTCAAAGCCATATCATCAATTTTCAACCCTTTCTGACTTCATTTGTTATTTTTCATGCATTTACTGATTATTTTGAGCTACAAGACCCTGAAATTGAAAAGCACTACAAATGAACTCTGAAAAGGTTGAAAGTTGGCATGGTATCATCATTTCACCCACATAGCATGTGCAAGAAAGTAGAGAGGCTTGCGGCAAAAACTGGATGCACTTCGTGTATAAAATGCATAATCTCTTTCGAAGTATCAAGGTTTCGTACGGAAACTCGTCTGTTACTAAGGGATTTCATTTTTTTGATCTTATTTGAACTCCATACTTTTTCTATGTTCAAAATGCACCATTCAAAGCCACATCATAAATTTTCAACCTTTTCTGACTTCATTTGTTATTTTTCATGCATTTACTGATTATTTTGAGCTATAAGACCCTAAAATTGAAAAGCACTACAAATGAACTTTGAAAAGGTTGAAAGTTGGCATGGTATTATCATATCACCCACATAGCATGTGCAAGAAAGTAGACAGGCTTACGGAAAAAACTGGATGCACTTGGTGTATAAAATGCACCATTCAAAGCTACATCATCAATTTAGTACATATAGCTCTCATGGATAGATAAGTGACCAAATTAATAGAAGTTCATTGAGGGAGTCCTGGATTAGGGGGTCTCCGGACAGCCGGACTATATCCTTTGGCCGGACTGTTGGACTATGAAGACATAAGATTGAAGACTTCGTCCCGTGTCCGGATGGGACTCTACTTGGCGTGGAAGGCAAGATAGGCAATACGGATATGTATATCTCCTCCTTTGTAACCGACCTTGTGTAACCCTAGCCTCCTCCGGTGTCTATATAAACCGAAGGGTTTTAGTCCGTAGGCTAGCTTCTAGGGTTTAGCCTCTCCGATCTCGTGGTAGATCAACTCTTGTACTACTCATATTATCAAGAATAATCAAGCAGGACATAGGGTTTTACCTCCATCAAGAGGGCCCGAACCTGGGTAAAACATCATGTCCCCTGCCTCCTATTACCATCCGCCTTAGACGCACAGTTCGGGACCCCCTACCCGAGATCCGCCGGTTTTGACACCGACATTGGTGCTTTCATTGAGAGTTCCTCTGTGTCGTCGCCGTTAGGCTTGATGGCTCCTTTGATCATCGATAGCGATGTAGTCCAGGGTGAGACTTTTCTCCCCGGACAGATCTTTGTGTTTGGCGGCTTCGCACTGCGGGCCAACTTGCTTGGCCATCTGGAGCAAATCGAGAGTTACGCCCCTGGCCACCAGGTCAGGTTTGGAAGCTTAAACTACACTGCCGATATCTGCGGAGACTTGATCTTCGACGGATTCGAGCCCCTGCCTTGTGAGCCACACGGTCACAATGAGTATGATTTAGCTCTACCATCAGACAGTGTTCAGGAGATCGCACCGGCAACCGCTCCGACCCTCAATTTGGAACCAGCTGCGCCATCCATGGACAGGTGGATAGACCCCGCCACAGAGGCCGCACTCCCATCAGCGATCGAGCCGAGTATCGACCTTACCCTTCACGAGAGCCGTGACGCCGAACTACCGGATTCCTCCCCGGCCACGGACTCCCAACCGCCTGCGCCCGTGCCTATCGAATCCGATTGGGCGTCGATCATGGAGTTTACCTCCGCGGATATCTTTCAGCACTCGCCCTACGGCAACATACTGAACTCATTAAGGTCTCTCTCCTTGTCAGGAGAGTCCTGGCCGAATTATGTCCGTCAGTATTGGGATGCGGATGACAAAGAAATTCGCCGCCCACCCACCACCCACTTAGTAGCCACTGTCGACGACTTAACCAACATGCTCGACTTCGACTCCGAAGACATCGACGGTATGGACGACGATGCGGGAGGCGAAGAGGAACCACTGCCCACAGGGCACTGGACAGCCACCTCATCATATGATATATACATGGTGGACACACCCAAAGAAGGCAATGGCGACGAGACAACGGAGGATGACCCCTCCAAGAAGCAACCCAAGCGCCGGCGTCAGCGGCGCCGCTCTAAGTCTCGCCAAAGCAAAAGTGGTAACCCCGGCACAGGAGATAATAGCACTCCGGACAGTGCCAAAGACGACAACAATCCCCTCCAGCAAGATTTAGGGCAGGAGGATGGAGAAGCCAGCCCTCCAGAGAGAGCGGCAGATGGAGAGGCGGAGGATGATAATTACATGCCTCCCTCCGAAGACGAGGCAAGCCTCGACGATGAAGAATTCGTCGTGCCTGAGGATCCCATCGAACAAGAGCGCTTCAAGTGCCGGCTTATAGCCACGGCAAATAGCCTTAAGAAAAAGCAACAGCAGCTTTAAGCCGATCAAGATTTGCTAGCTGACAGATGGACCGAAGTCCTTGCGGCCGAGGAATATAAAATCGAACGCCCCTCCAAGAGTTACCCAAAGCATAGGTTGCTACCCCGACTGGAGGAGGAAGCACTCAAACCTACATCTCCAGCATATGATGCGGCTGACCGGCCACCTCGTGGCCGCGACAGAGAGGCATTTCAGCTAAAAACTCAGCCCGCACCCTGACGCCACTCAAATAAAAATGACAAGGCACGGGGAAACATGCTAGACCTGCGAGACGTATTGGAGGACAAAGCAAAACATGCAAGATCGATCTACGGATCACGAGGGCGCGCCACTATGCGAGACGATAACCGTCATGCTGGATACAGTAAAAGTAAATCCGGCCGGGCCGAACACAGCGGGCAAGACTCATTTGAGTTGCGTCGCGATATAGCCCAGTACAAAGGCGCCGCACACCCCCTATGCTTCACAGACGAAGTAATGGATCACCAAATCCCAGAGGGTTTCAAACCCGTAAATATCGAATCATACGACGGCACAACAGATCCTGCGGTATGGATCAAGGATTTCCTCTTGCACATCCACATGGCCCGCGGTGATGATCTACACGCCATCAAATACCTCCCACTCAAGCTCAAAGGACCAGCTCAGCATTGGCTCAACAGCTTGCCAGCAGAGTCCATTGGCTGTTGGGAAGATCTGGAAGCCGCATTCCTCGAAACTTCCAGGGCACTTATGTGCGACCGCGAGATACCGATGACTTGAGCCACATAATTCAGCAGCCAGAGGAATCGGCCAGGCAATTCTGGACACGGTTCCTAACAAAGAAGAATCAAATCGTCGACTGCCCAGATGCAGAGGCCCTAGCAGCTTTTAAGCATAACATCCGCGACAAGTGGCTCGCCCGGCACCTTGGCAAGGAAAAGCCGAAATCTATGGCAGCCCTCACGACACTCATGACCCGCTTTTGTGCAGGAGAAGACAGCTGGCTGGCTCGCAGCAATAACATATCAAAGAGCCATGGTACTTCGGATACCAAGGATGGCAATGGCAGATCACGTCGCAACAAACACAAGCGCCGCATTAACAGCGACAATACAGAGGATACGACAGTCAATGCTGAATTCAAATGCTCTAAACCCGGTCAACGGAAAAAGCCATTTAAAAGAAGCACTCCGGGCCCATTCAGCTTGGACCGTATACTCGATCGCTCGTGTGAAATACACAGCACCCCCGACAAGCCAGCCAACCACACCAACAGGGATTGTTGGGTGTTCAAGCAGGCCAGCAAGTTAAATGCCGAAAACAAAGATAAGGGATCGCATAGCGATGACAAGGAGGAGCCCCGGCAGCCGAACACCGGAGGACAGAAGAGGTTCCCCCCACAAGTGCGGACGGTGAACATGATATACGCAACCAGCATCCCCAAGAGGGGGCGGAAGCGTGCGCTAAGGGACGTATATGTGTTGGAGCCAGTCGCCCCAAAGTTCAACCCATGGTCCTCTTGCCCGATCACCTTCGATCGCAGGGACCACCCCACTAGTATCCGTCATGGCAGATTCGCCGCACTGGTCCTAGACCCAATCATTGATGGATTTCACCTCACTCGAGTCCTTATGGATGGCGGCAGCAGCCTGAACCTGTTTTATCAGGACAAAGTGCGCAAAATGGGTATAGACCCCTCAAGGATCAAACCCACAAAAACGACCTTCAAAGGCGTCATACCAGGTGTAGAGGCCCATTGCACAGGCTCAGTGACACTAGAAGTGGTCTTCGGATCCCCGGATAACTTCCGAAGCGAGGAGTTACTCTTCGATATAGTCCCGTTCCGCAGTGGCTATCATGCACTGCTCGGGCGAACCGCATTTGCGAGATTCAATGCGGTACCGCATTATGCATACCTCAAGCTCAAGATGCCAGGACCTCGGGGGGTCATCACAGTTAATGGAAACACAGAGCGCTCTCTCCGCATGGAGGAGCACACTGCGGCCCTCGCAGCAGAAGCGCAAAGCAGCCTCTTAAGGCAATCCACTAGTTTGGCGGTTAAGGATCCGGACACCTTCAAGCGCGCCCGGAGTAATCGGCAGCAAGACCGCCTGGCACGTTCCGAGCTCGCATAGAAATGCTGCCCCCACCCCAGTACTAGCCAAACAGCGAAATTCGTGCCACGCGTACATAATTACGCATTGAAAATACCATGGGCACAAGTGAGGAGGGGGGCACGACTACGGCACGCCCCAAGACGCGGCTCAACCGCACTAGGGGCTTCCCGCTTTGTTATTTTTCTCTCTTGCAGGACCTTAATCTCTGGAAACCTTGTCCGGCAGTATGATCGCCGAACACATGATGCAGCAACCAAGGAGGCAGAAAGCTACGTCGCACCACGGAACTCCCAGGTGGTCTCTGACAACGAGTGAAATACTCGCTCTAAATACCATTCCCCAGCTTGCCCTTGGAGGGGACATGTCAAATAGTCCTTGTCGGTGTCAAAACCGGCGGATCTCGGGTAGGGGGTCCCGAACTGTGCGTCTAGGCCTGATGGTAACAGGAGGCAAGGAACACGATGTTTTACCCAGGTTCGGGCCCTCTTGATGGAGGTAAAACCCTACGTCCTGCTTGATTAATATTGATGATATGGGTAGTACAAGAGTAGATCTACCACGAGATCGGAGAGGCTAAACCCTAGAAGCTAGCCTATGGTATGATTGTTGTGTATGTTGTCCTCTCTATCGACTAGCCTGGCCCCTGGTTTATATAATGCACCAGAGGCCTAGGTCAACTAGCCGAATATGCTGGTGGGGAGAAGTCCTTGTCTTGCTCGCCAAGTCTTTGTGGAATCTTCCTTGTATGCGGCAGCTGTCCGAACTGGCCCATGAGTATACGGCCACGGGGGGCCTCGACCCAATCTAATAGATCGGGAGACGACGTGGTGAGTACCCCCTAGTCCAGGACACCATCAGTAGCCCCCTGAACCGGTCTTCAAGTTAGGGACGCTCCTCGATTCTTCCGAACTGTTCTTCATCTTCGGTCGTCGGTCTTGAAAACTGGTTCAACAAATCTTCTTTATCTTCGATCTTGAGGATCGCCGAAATGCATTCGACGAGTTTACACATCGGGTATCTGAGGAGCCCCTTTAAGTTTCCGGCCTTTACCAATGCCTTGTTATTTTTATGCCACACCTCGGGTTTGAAGTTGTTCCCGGGCGGCAGCGTCCTCTTGCGTCCGAGCTCCAACGCCGGACTGTATTTGAGGTATCTTTTGCAACCGAGCACCAACGCCGGACCGCTTCCCAACTCTAACGCCGGAATGTATCCGAGCTCCAACGCCGGACTATATATCCGAGCTCCAACGCCGGACTGTATCCGAGCTCCAACGCCAGACAATATCCGAGGTGTCGTAAATCACCTTGGTTCAAAGAAGTTTGAAGGAGTTTAGCCGAGCTTAACGCCGGAAATGCCCTCTATGGAGCTAGCCACTAGCGCCCGAGCTTTATGCCGGGCTGCTTCCGAGGTGGTGCACCACCCCGAATGTGGGCCGATTTTTATGAATATTTTTTATTGGTGCAATTTATTCTCTGCCGAGATATACAGCCAGTAGCCCTCAAGGTGTGTATCGGTCTAAAACCCGAGGTGCACCTGAAGGATGACGTAAGACCGCTAATCCCAGTAGCCGCTGAGACTCAGGTTGATTTGCAAAATCGGCCTGAGGATCAAATCCAAGCTTGGCAGAATACTTCGAGACACTAAAAGCGGCGTGCTCAGTCCTCGAGACTCAGGTTGGGTGCGGCCGACCAACCTGAGGATCAAAATCTCCTCGGAGACTATATTGCACATAAAATTTTCTGCATTGGACAAGCAATGCAGTAGCCCCCGAGACACTGGTCGGGTGGTAACACCAGATCAGGGGATCAATGTGCCCCTTTAGTATTTGTAAATAATAAGCCCGAAGCCCAGTAGCCCCCGAGCCTTAATGCGGGCACGGGTGGCCGAATTAAGGATCAATATCCATAGTAAAATCACAAATTATGTGTAATGACTCTATGTATCCAAGTACTTTACATCATTAATGCTCGGATCCGCATTGTACAAAACTTTGTTGACCGACCATCGGCTTCCACCTCCTCGGCCAGTAGCCGAGGAGTGTTTGTCCTACTTTATAAAGCCTTTATGAGGGCAAAGATTTACAACAAACAAGGCAATCTGGCCATACGGTTTTATAAACAAAGGTACGCAGAGAGTTATATTACTGTTTAACAGAAGAAATGTCTTCCAAAGAAAATAGTCCCGCTATCGGTTCCTTTCTTTGGGTTGTCATGCTAAGCATGATCATTAAACCTCAGCTCTAATTTAAGAGCAAAATATTGAGGATTTAGTTTGGGAGGCCAGTTAATAGCCCCTGGTAGTGTTCGGCGACAGTCGGGGTCAAGCCGTAAACACTTCGGCCAATGTTATGAACGGCCCATCATTTAACATAGTCATCGGATCGCTGACCAGTTTACGCTTATTGTGAAAGTCAGTTTTCGGCTTTCTCCACTGAGGTGCTTAACCATGTGAGCTGGAAGCACAATCGAAGTGGTTCTCCCTTTGCACGCCTAGCCGAACAAAACGGAACGTAGGAAGCAAGTGCAGGAGCCGGGCAACCCAACTATTGACCGAAGACACAATTCGAAACCGATGCATATATAGCAATATCTGAGAATGTTTTTGCCGAATCCCTAAAGGTGTCCGGTGTTGCACTGCGAGACTAATGCTGGAAAAGCACAAATAGTTTAAAAGTGCCAAAAAGCTTGGAAAACCAAGAAACGTCAGTAAAAACATGACGTCCGAACAATATCAAGTGTTCGGTGCCAATCCGAAAGTTGGTCTTAGAAAAAAGAAGTGCTTCTGTCGTGCTTTAACATAATACATCCTATCTCAAGACTTCGAGCGGGTCAGCCTACGGCTTCAACCTCCTATCCCGAGGGCGGAGTACTTCTCATCAGGCCAGTTTAGCAAACTAAACTCTAGCGGCTTTGAGAGAGAAATTAGGCTCCCCGGCTAGTGACCGCACACTCGTGTCGAAAAAAGGAGTGATAAATAATAATAAAACTTTGCAACGACTAAGAAGAAGAACACTTATTATAAAACGGCTCAAATAAACTTAAGAGCCCCCAAGTGACTTGGGTAGAAGAATGATTGCATGTACCGAAGTACTTATATCATATCTATGTTCAACCGAACTTTAAACGTGTCTTAACCGACCGTCAGCTTCTCCCTCTTCGGTCAAGGACCGACAAGTGTTATGTACTCCATCGGTCGAGAATATCGACGGTGTTTCCAATAACCAGGCAATCAGGCCATAAGGTTGTAACAGACAAAGCGCGCTCAGGGAACTTATGCTATATTACCGTGAAGTGTAAGAAGCATCTTCGGAGAAAATAGTACCCCCAGCGATACCTTTCTTCGGTGCTCATTGTTATTATGAGACTTGTGCAATAGATTTTTTGTACTCATGAGTCCGTTGTGTGCCGACCATCATTGAAAACTATAAGAGCGCTAGTTTTCGGTTTCACCCAGTCTGAGGTCCGGCTCGGTTGACCCGATCGTGACAATCGCAGAGGCGCTCCCTTTACTCCCTAGTCGAACAATCGGGAACGTAGGGGTAAACACAGGAGCGAGGCAACCCATCTTGCAAATCGCTTAAGTCAATATGGTGCATATTGTGGTGTAATACACGAACAAGGAACGAAGCCGTACAAGTATAATCATATGCAACAGGAAAAGCTTCATAAAGGAAGCCCCCAAGTAAACGGGGTATTTGAATTTATGCGTCACAAACAAAGTTTGGACAAGGAAATTTTTTACAAGCAACTTTTTTCCAAAAAAGTATAATGCTTGGTCGAACCGAGCACAAGTTAGAAATTAAAGGTTTGAGCATGAAAGCGACTTAGCTGGTTGATGTGTTCGGTATTGATGACGCGGTCCGAGCTTGATGCGGGGCAAGGTTCCATCCCCCAAGCTGGTCCCGAGGTGGCGGAGCGGAGAGCTCGACACGCCGAAGTGGTGACATAGCGCGGTCAATGCAGGCCGGCAGAGTGACGCCGAAGTCACCGGATCATTTTCCTGTGCACAAAAAATGGTGCAAACCGGAGATAATACTAATAATGATAATTAAAAAAATGTTTCATAACAAATAATTTATGCAAAGTGAGTAATAAAAGAAATATGGCCTGGCGCCAAAGTCAATGTCGATGCAGGGCGTCGGCGTGATGTAGTAAAGGCGTGGGAAAGCCTGAATTCACAGGTCGGTCCGAGCTACGGATGCGGCATTCGCCGGACTATGTACGGAAACTGATCGAACCACCACGCGACCGTCGTTAATGCGGTCACCATTTGATAAACCTGTGTATATATCATGGACAAACCAGAGTAATAATTCCTTGGGAAAAATGAACCCAAACAAGCAAAAAATACTGGGATTAATAGCACCTGGTTTATTTGTTGTAGCAATCCGAAGGAAGATGATTCCCAAAATTGGGACTCGCTCCGCACACCCATTGCCTAATGGGCGATAAAACGACGGCATGGCAATGCTGGTAAAGGCTGACTCGCCGAGGCAAAGCCCTCGGCCCAGCTAACGTGACGGAGCTGGTTGGCTAGTGACGCCGAAGCGTCCGGAGTAGGTTGATGAAGAGATGGCGAAGCCCCCGGTCCAGCCGAAATGTCGAAGTAAGTCGGCATGATGGACACCAGCTTGAAGAAGCAATAGTGCGGCCCTGTCGATGCAGGTCGTGACGTGGTCGATGCCGGCTTCGTGAAGCGACCGTGCAGCGATGCCGGTATGCCCGCTCCGTGTAATCCGTGGGGCGGTGATGTTGACGATGATTTATCCTTCGCGATGCCAGACTCTTGTTCGGCTTGCCGAGATGATGATCCGAAGAAGTTGACCTCGGCTAAAGTGACGACGTGTCTAGCGCAGGTCGGCAGCCGTGAAGTAATATTGCCGGACTGGTTTGACACCAGCATGATGTTGAAGATCATGTTCAAAAGATCTTAAAGTTAGTGGGATGTGTTCAGGAACAAAACACAATACCCCATACAAAACTTCCTTCAAAAGGGATGTCCGAAATCCCGTTCATAAAAAAGATGAACTCGGGTCGGATTCGTTTTCGCGCAGAAAACAGATCCGAAAAGTGATGCACTAATCGGAAGGTTCCCGGAGTTTGAACGGTCGGATCGAGCTGAAATTTTGAGAGGTGGTAGATATATGAATTCCGCAGCCGATCAACGGTTGGATCTTTCAAAGGACGTCCGAGCTAGAATCTGGACACCACGCCCTAAACTCATCCAAATTCCCATCCAGATTTGACAGGGCTCCGGTATATCGTGGATTGCCAGAGATTCCTCCATCGGAACTCGACGAAATTTTCCAGGGTTGTTGTAGACTCAATTCCGCACAATTCCACCAAAGCGATCGTCAAAGCGATACTCGAGGAGGTGGTGGTGGCAGATACGAGTTCGCTGTCCAGAAAAACAGCACGGTCGCTTGAGGGCAATGTTGACGTTGAGCCCCCGAGCTCCATGGATGATTCCTCCATGATCTTAATAGAGATCGGAGTTGATGTTTGATGAAGGCCCTCGTCCGAACATGGTGATCCGAACACGGGGCGTAATTCTTGGTCGAACCAAGGTGACCAGTCGAGCTGGTGACGAAGATGCCGAAGTCACAGTTGATCTGCAGGCGAGCCATCGATCCTTTTGTCGATCACACAGCGGAACTCTCAATGAAAGCACCAATGTCGGTGTCAAAACCGGCGGATCTCGGGTAGGGGGTCCCGAATTGTGCGTTTAGGCCGGATGATAACAGGAGACAAGGAACACGATATTTTACCCAGGTTCGGGCCCTCTTGATGGAGGTAAAACCCTACGTCCTGCTTGATTAATATTGATAATATGGGTAGTACAAGAGTAGATCTACCACGAGATCGGAGAGGCTAAACCCTAGAAGCTAGCCTATGGTATGATTGTTGTGTATGTTGTCCTCTCTATCGACTAGCCTGGCCCCTGGTTTATATAATGCACCAGAGGCCTAGGTTAACAAGAGTCCTAGCCGAATACGCCGGTGGGGAGAAGTCCTTGTCTTGATCGCCAAGTCTTTGTGGAATCTTCCTTGTATGCGGCAGCTGTCCGAACTGGCCCATGAGTATACGGCCACGGGAGGCCTCGGCCCAATCTAATAGATCGGGAGATGACGTGGTGAGTACCCCCTAGTCCAGGACACCGTCAGTCCTACTTTTTGCTTACCGCACCACTTGTATCATTCTGCTTTAACGCACCTTTTAGAATAAACAATGCATAGCACTAGACTATTATCACATTCTTTATTCTTTATATATATATATATACATATGTTCATTCATGACATCCAGCACCCGTACACTCTGGTACGGCCAATACGCTAGGGGCTTAAGCATACCCCATAATACGGCATGAGAAGTCCGAACACTTTAGATAGTGCGGCACCCCGAATTTATAGCATTATATGCATCAGCTCCGAATCATGTCTTGGGTCAATAGTTGGGTTTGCCCGGCTCCCATGTTTTGGTACCTTACGTTCCGCTATATCGGCTAAGTTAGCACTGGGAGAACTACTGCGATTGTGCCCCGATTCAGCTGGGCTAAACACCTCAGTAGAGAAAGCTAAAACTGACTATCATGATAAGGCGAGAGACAGGTCGCTGTTCGAGAGGTTTCGAGTCCCTAAAGACTTATGCCGCTTAGAGCGAGGAGTCGGCGTTGTCCGGCTTAAGGCGTGTATAGCGCCCCAAATTCGGCCTTTCGAATACTAGGGGCTTCGTCAAAATTTAAAATTATAGAATTCTATGGCTAAGTGAGAGTGATAAAGCATTATAGTCTGATTGCCTTGTTCGTTGCGCTGAGCACCTCCCTCGAAGGACCCAAAAATGGGAACAAGAGTGCGCAGGTTTATCCCGAACACCCCAGCACTCGTGGCATGGGGGCAGAAGCCGATGACTAGCCATCCCTCAGATTTGATAATCAGCTGAACAGAAGGTAATATTTTAAATTCAAACAAGCGTTGCATAGCGCATATGAACAAGTTTTCGTACCACGGGATCACACGGGCAAGTTCATTCAAATATTACATCTTTCGCACACTCGTCCGCTACAAGACGGGCACCCTTCAGGACACCCTCATAATACATCTCGGGGTGGCGATGCTCCTTGTCCTGCGGCGGCCCCTCCTTCACCAGCTTCTCGGCATCCATCTTGGCCCAGTGCACCTTCGCACGGGCAAAAGCCCGGCGTGCACCCTTGATGCAGACGGACCGCTTGATGACTTCCAGCCGTGGGCAGGCATCCATAAGCCGCCTCACCAGGCCGAAGTAGCTGTTGGGAAGGGCATCGCCAGGCCACATCCGGACTATAAAGCCCTTCATGGCCTGTTCGGCTGCCTTGTGCAGCTCGACCAGTTGCTTCAGCTGGTCGCTCATAGGCATCGGGTGTTCGGTCCCAGTATACTGAGACCAGAACAGCTTCTCCGTCGAGCTTCCCTCCTCGGCCTCGTAAAACTTTGTGGCATCCGACACGCTGCGGGGCAAATCTGTGAATGCTCCTGGAGAGCTCCGGACTCGGGTAAGTAACAAGTAATTTGCTTTCACATGCTTGATTTGCATATTGAATGCCTTACCCGCCGCTATCTTCCTCATTGCCTCAATCTCCTGGAGGGCCTTTTGGGCTTCAGCCTTGGCATTCTTTGCGCTCTCAAGGGCCGCGGCAAGCTCAGACTCTCGCGTCTTCGAGTCAAGCTCCAACGCCTCGTGCTTCGTCACGAGAGCTTGGAGCTCTTGGTGCACCTCGCCCACCCGTGCCTCTTGCTTTTCCCGCTCGGTGCGCTCCTGGGCCGCTTTGTTTTCAGCCTCGGACAGCGCTTGCTTCAGGGTCGCCACTTTGGTCGTGGCCCCTGGCAAATTCATGACGATCCTGTCATTTTGCAATCGCATCTTTTTATATATATATATATATATATAGACAAGGTATTACTTACCTTTGTTCTCCTCGAGCTGCCTCTTGGCAAGGCCGAGCTCTTTCTCGAACCCCTCGAGGTCCTGCTTCAGTGCGGCGACCTCCGTAGTCAGTGCGGCAGAGGTCAGCAGCGAAGCCTGCATACGCATATAGACATACTTATATTAGACTCCTGCAGATATTATTTGATCCTCTATTCGGCTTTTCTTTGTGAACACCAAACAGAGCATCAGGGGCTACTGTCTATGCGGTAATATTTTCCCTATATTTTAAATACTTACCTCAAAGCCTGTTAGAAGGCTGGCACAGGCTTCAGTCAGTCCGCTCTTGGCGGACTGAACCTTCTTGATCACCGCACTCATAATAGTGCGGTGCTCTTCGTCGATGGAAGCGCCGCGAAGCGCTCCCAACAGGTTGTCCGGTGCCTCTGGATGGACAGAGGTCACCGGCACGGGTGTCTTACCCCTTTTGGAAGGGGGCCGCCTGCCCGAGTCCGGAACCACTAGAGGTTCCGGCGCGGTGTTCGGCTGAGAGCCAAACTTGGAGCCCCTGGGAGCCTTGCTCCCTTTGCTCCTGGAGTCCGGAAGGTCGCCTTGAGGCGCCTCCGGGACTGTCTCCCCCCGGCTCAGTGCCCCTTGAGACAATACCTCGGCATTGTCCGTAGGGCAAGGGGAGGAGGCGATCGGAAGTGGATCGCTATCCATATCCGACGAATCCAAGGAGCCGTCCGACGAGGATACGTCGATACGGGCTTGGGGCTGTCTGCATAATCATATTCGGCGTTAGGAGAAGCAGTGCAACAAAGATATGCTATGAGTTACTCTGGTATCAGAATACTTACGACTTCGTCAGGGGCTTGGCCCTGAGCAGCCACTCGTCTTCGCCTTCGGCGGCGGTGGTGGAGCAGTCCGGAAGAAGAGTCCTTCCCTTCTTGGAGCCTTCGGCCTCCCCGGTCGGGGCGGCCTTCCTTTTCTTGTCTCCCCCGGCTGGAGGGGGAGCATATTCATCTTCCTCCTCGTCATCATGGGAGGAGTGTGTAGCGGAGTTATCGGACTATGAGTCCGATACCACCTGGCGCCGGGAACTATTTTGGGTTCCCTTGGCCTTCTTCTTGGTCTTCTCCGGCACCTTATAAGGAGCCGGAGTCAGCATCTCCGTCAGGAGAGCGTCCGCGGTGTCTTCGGACAGGGGGCAGGACAGTCAATCTGCTCCGATGCATCCACCCAGTCCTGTTAAAGGCATGGGAGCTCAGACCCCGCACATGGTTAAGCTATGGGAAATAAATATCCTACCAGATTTACCGGATTCGCAGGGCACTTCGCGCTTAGCCCGCGGTCCTCGGTGAGAGAGGGAGGGACCTCGGCGCCCTTGAACAGCACCCTCCAGACGTCTTTGTGCGTCGTGTCGAAGAGCTCGTTTAGAGTCTGGTGCTGGGCCGGGTCGAACTCCCATAAGTTGAAATCCCGTTGTTGACACGGGAGGATCCGGCAGAAGAGCATGACCTGGACTATGTTGACAAGCTTAATTTTCTTGCTTGTCATGTTCCGGATACACTTCTGGAGTCCGTCCAGCTCCACCAATGAACCCCAGGATAGGCCCTTCTCCTTCCAGGAAGTGAGCCGCGTGGGGATTCCGGATCGAAACTCGGGGGCCGCCGCCCAGTTGGTGTCGCGCAGCTCGGTGATGTAGAACCACCCTGATTGCCACCCCTTTACGGTCTCCACGAAGGAGCCCTCGAGCCATGCAACGTTGGGCATTTTGCCCACCATGGCTCCGCCGCATTCCGCTTGCTGGCCGCCTACAACCTCTGGCTTGATATTGAAAGTCTTCAGCCATAGGCCGAAGTGGGGCCGGATGCGGAGGAAAGCCTCGCACACGACGATGAACGCCGAGATGTTGAGGATGAAATTCGGGGCCAGATCATGAAAGTCCAGCCCATAGTAGAACACGAGGCCGCGGACGAATGGATGGAGGGGAAACCCCAATCCACGGACGAAGTGGGGGAGGAAAACCAACCTTTCATGAGGTTCCGGGGTAGGGACGACCCGCCTCGCGGCTGGCAGCCGGTGCGCGATATCCGCGGCTAAGTATCCGGCTCCACACAACTTTTTGATGTGCCCCTCCGTGACGGAGGAGGCCATCCACTTGCCTCCCGCTTCGGACATGATTGGAGAGAGTTGAGGAGGAGGATGCGGACTTGGGCACTGGAGCTCGAATGTGCGAGAATGGATGAGCTAGGAGGAAGAAGGCGTGGGTAGAAAAATGTGAGATCTTATCCCTTTATAAGGGCGGACTAAACTGTGCGCCCCCACTAGCCTGGTAAAACTCGCTTATCCCCCAAGTGCCGTAATTGATGGCGCGGTTGGGTTACCCACGTCCGTATTGATGAGAATCCCGTAATAAGGGGAACACGATCTCTGCCTTGACAAGACGTGTCAAGAAACCGTCTCGCGTTATGTGCGGGGCTGGCTAAAGCAAAACGGTTCGAATAATTACCGGACCATGGCATGATGTCATGCTGCCAAAACGTGTCAGCAGATTGGATATGTGGAAATACTATTCTCTCTACGGTGGTATGTGGAACTTATTTTGCAGGGTCGGACACTATCCTTGTATTCAAACTCTTCTGTGGTGTATTCGGAGGAGGAACCCGCCTTGCAATGCCGAAGACAACACTGCGCGCCGGACTCATCGTCATTGAAGCCTAGTTCAGGGGCTACTGAGGGAGTCCTGGATTAGGGGGTCTCCGGACAGCCGGACTATATCCTTTGGCCGGACTGTTGGACTATGAAGACATAAGATTGAAGACTTCGTCCCGTGTCCGGATGGGAGTCTACTTGGCGTGGAAGGCAAGCTAGGCAATACGGATATGTATATCTCCTCCTTTGTAACCGACCTTGTGTAACCCTAGCCCCCTCCGGTGTCTATATAAACCGAAGGGTTTTAGTCCGTAGGACAACAGACAATCATACCATAGGCTAGCTTCTAGGGTTTAGCCTCTCTGATCTCGTGGTAGATCAACTCTTGTACTACTCATATTATCAAGAATAATCAAGCAGGACGTAGGGTTTTACCTCCCATCAGGCTCCGAACCTGGGTAAAACATCGTGTTCCCTGTCTCCTGTAATACCATCCGCTTGACGCTACAGTTCGGGACCCCCTACCCGAGATCTGCGTTTTACAACAGCCACCATTAAAGTAATCCCATATTTGAGGAATCTCATTGTTGATCGTAATGCTTCTGGTAACATGAAGCATCGCTGACGTTTTAAAATTTCTATTGTCCTTGCGTGATTGCCATGAACATAATTAAGATGCTTCTTTTCATTTTGTATATGTTTCGTATATTCTTATTGACCAGCAACTGTTTACTTTCTATCTTTTTGTGCAGATAGGGATATCCATTTCACCTTGTTGCTATTGTGACCTTTTGGTGAACTGCAGAAAACACTTTTTTTGGAATGAGTGTCTTGTGCAGTTCAACTAAAATGTCACGTGGGCAACATCTCTCAATTTTGGTGGAACTGCACAAAATGGTGATTGGAGTTTCCAAAATCTTCCGTCAAGTTCTGCTGGTAATCTCGTGCAACATTTTATTAGCCTTTGCAAGATGGAGCCGTCACTGTCACCACAATGGCACTTTATTTTAGTGGAACTGCACAAAAGGATAAGAAAATTATAGTTGCACCTTACATGAGCCGGACAGCCAACCTTAATGTTCCTCAATTTTAGTGCAACTACTAAAGAAGAACCTGCCAGCTCACGAGAGCAAGTACTTCTTGCTAGCTGAATGATGCAATCTTTGCTTCATTTCAGGTGAACTGCAGAAAAAGGCGCATGAATTGAATCATGGAAGTCTAGGCAGGCCTCATCCGAGTGGAGCTGCAGGTTGAGTTCAAGGAGTGCCACTATTATGTAATCATGCTCTTCTTATTTGTGTTGTGCAAACAGGAATACTCAACTACAGATGTTGTGACGGTCAAGAGCATTCGCCAAGTTCTGATTGTATGACACGGCTAGCCAAGATGGATTTAATCCCGATATTCACTTTATCAAAAGGCTCTAATGGGTTGGTTCTGAATCTTGCAAGCTGGGAATCAATGAGATGTGTAGGCATCTTTGTTGTACTTATTATTTGAATCTTATTTGTTGGTTCTGAATCTTGCAAGCTGGGAATCAATGAGATGTGTAGGCATCTTTGTTGTACTTATTATTTGGATCTTATTTGTTGGTTCTGAATCTTGCAAGCTGGGAATCACAGCTGATGATGCAGGCAACAATCAACAAACATTCAATTGTAGTATTTTGTGTGACACGTCGATCAGAACCCTGTGACTGACGTGTGCGTCCTGGAGTAGGTTTTCTTTATGGACGTTTGCGCCGGGTGCCATTTGCTGGGCATGGCAGAGCGACGGGAGGGGGTATACTATTAATGTCGACTATGTGCCTCTCCGTTTTAACTGTTGACTCTGTTCCCCAAGAGCGAAAATGAAACTGCTTTGCCGCCGACTACGCACTATTCCTTGAAGACGGACTACTGCGGTGTGCAGGGAGTGAGCCCCTGCCTGGGTACGGCTTCGCACGGAGTCCCCGTTGCGTTCGCCTCGTTCTTTCCTATGGCATGCCAAAGCTTGAATGTATGCATCCACACACTCTGGACTCCGTGAAGCTCTGCCTCGCGAATCACGAGCGTCCTACAAAGCCGAGAAGCAACTGTGTGGAAGTGCAAATCCTGGTTGTTTTTGCGTGTTACTTCTAACAACTATGCTCTTGACGTCTACTAGTTCAAGATAATATTTAGGGAAAGCTCATGATTGGCATGGCATGGATTAGAAAGTGGACCCTTCAAAGTGCTAAGGATAAAAGATTGGCTCAAGCTCAAAGCACAAGACTCTACATTTTCTATTTTAGTGATCCAAGATCACATTGAGTCTATAGGAAAAAGCCAATACTATTAAAAAGGGATGAGGTGTTGCTTAATGAGGTGCTTGCTCAAAATGCTTAGTGATATGCTCCAAAACCCTCCACTACTTTCTCATATCCACATATGTCCCACACCAAATATCCAACTCAGCCCCACCGATTCTTTCTATCCGGCGCCACCGAGTTTAGTTGGCATAGCCACTGCCAGAAACCCTAGTCTTCTCGGTCTCACCGATAGGGATCTCGGTCTCACCAAGATGGGATTGTAATCTCTCTGTTTCCCTTCGTAACGTTTCGGTCAAACCAAGATGAGCGATCGGTCCCACCGAGATTGCAATGTAAACTCTCTGTTTCCCTTTCGTAACACTTCGGTCCAACCGAGATGAGCGAATCGGTCCCACCGAGTTTGACTGACCAACTCTCTGTTAGTCCATTACCAAAATCGGTCTCACCGAGTTTGTGTAATCGGTCTCACCGAGATTACGTTACGCCCTAAACCTAACGAAATCGGTCCCACCGAGTTGACATGTCGGTCCCATCGAGAATCCTAACGTTCACATTTTGAACTAAATCGGTCTGACCGAGTTTCATGATTCGGTCCCATCGAGTTTGGTGATTTGTGTGTAACGGTTAGATTTTGTGTGGAGGCTATTTATACCCCTCCACCCACTCTTCATTCATGGAGAGAGCCATCAGAACATGCCTACACTTCCAATACATATTTTCTGAGAGAGAACCACCTACACTTGTGTTGAGGTCAAGATATTCCATTCCAACCACATAAATCTTGATCTCTAGCCTTCCCCAAGTTTCTTTCCACTCAAATATTCTTTCTACCAAATCCAATCCTATGAGAGAGAGTTGAGTGTTGGGGAGACTATCATTTGAAGCACAAGAGCAAGGAGTTCATCATCAACACACCATTTGTTACTTCTTGGAGAGTGGTGTCTCCTAGATTGGCTAGGTGTCACTTGGGAGCCTCCGACAAGATTGTGGAGTTGAACCAAGGAGTTTGTAAGGGCAAGGAGATCGCCTACTTCGTGAAGATCTACCCTAGTGAGGCAAGTCCTTCGTGGGCGACGGCCATGGTGGGATAGACAAGGTTGTTTCTTCGTGGACCCTTCGTGGGTGGAGCCCTTCGTGGACTCGCGCAACCGTTACCCTTCGTGGGTTGAAGTCTCCATCAACGTGGATGTACGATAGCACCACCTATCAGAACCACGGATAAAAAGTCTCCGTGTCAACATTGCGTATGCTCCCTCAAACTCATCCCTTTACCTTCATATGCAATTGTTTTACATTCCGCTGCTATACTCTTAGAATTTCATGTGTAGGTTGATTGCTTGACTTGTGCTATGTTGCTAAAATCTGCCAAGAACTAAAATTGGGAAAAGGCTAGATTTTTATTTGGTCAAGTAGTCTAATCACCCCCCCCCCCTCTAGACATACTTTCGATCCTACACATACTTATACAAACCCCCTATTTAACTCGGAGCAATCAAGACTTTCTAGTGATTCAGTATGCAGATGGCACTATCTTGATCATGCCCATAGTAAAATCTCAACTTCTACAACTAAATAATCTTTTGGCTCGTTTTTCTGCACAAAGTAGTCAGAAGATTAATTACAGCAATTCAGTATTGGTTCATATGAATGTCTGAGATGAAAAACTGAACATAATTCTTGGACCGTTCGAATGTAAGCTCAAATGTTTTTCATTCACATACTTCAGCCTCCCTCTTAGTGATAGCAGATCGAGAAATGAAGATTTTACTCCTATATGTCAAACAATTGAGGGAATATTGGCTAGACGCTCTACTAAATTTTGTTCTGTCTGCTCTGCCTACATTCTTCGTGTGTGCTTTGTCCCTACTTGTTGGGATCATTGAACAAGTTAATAAATACCTGAGACATTTCTTTCGGATGAAATATGGACATGACAAGTTAGGACCAACTTTCATTGCTCGAGATAAAGTGTGCAAACCTAAAAGTCAATGTGGGATTGGAATCCTAGATGTGGTTGTACACAACAAAGGCTCTTTTTGCTGAAAAACCTTTATAAGTTCTTCAACAGAGAAAATCTTCCATGGGTGCAACTAATTCGGAACATGTATTATTCTGAAGAGCTCCTTGGTGATAAAATGTTGGGCTCTAGCTAGTGGAAAGCTCACCTTAAACTCCTCCCATCTTTGAAGGAAAATTTATCTTGAAAGGTTGGCTCTGGTCTCACAATTAAACTTTGACATGATATTTGGCTTGACCAACCACTGTAGCAGAAAATTCGTGAGCTACACCCTATTGACAGAAGTGATACTAAATGTCTGAACCAATTGATCAACTATGAAGACATTTCAGGCTTTCTCGACACTCCTCTCTCAGCTCAAGCTTTTGCTCAACTGAATGATCTTCAACTCTTGTTAACTCAGCAGACCAACTAGTAGGCTCAAGACAGGTGGATCTGCACTAGTAATAGTAAAACTTACTTTTGCATCTCTATGTAAAATACATTGACGGATGGAGTGGAGGCTCGTAAAATTTTCAAATGGCTATGGAAATGTGCTTGCAGAATTAGACACGAAATGATTTTTTGGCTTCTGCTTCATAATAGGGTCAACACAAGGAATATACTCAAGAGGAAAACATGCATCTGGATTACTATGACTGCATTTTTGTAATGAGGGTGCTGAAGAGACTTCACTTCATCTATTTTGGGATTGTGCTTTTGCTTAGGATTGTTGGGCCAAGATCACCCCTGCTAGGCAAAGAGGAACCTCTCTTTATGATGATATTTTGCTAGCCTAGCAAAAGTTTCCCAAAGTCATTACCATGGATATAATAATTCTTGGATTTTGGAGTATATCAATTTTAAGAAATGGCAAGGTTTTCAAGAAGGAAGTACCTTGCAGGAACTCTTGGGAATATTTACTCAAGAAATACTTGTCCCTTCTCATTCACAGGATCAAGCAACAACACGTGCAAGCCCTCAAGGATTGGATTAACTCCAATTTAGGGTGATGAAATTTCCTGGTTGATTAAATCCCCAGATTAGTAATTGGATAGTTTTGTTTCTCTTACCCTCTATTTTTCTTTTCTTCTTTTGATTAGCTCTTTGTTTTCTGTACGTAGTGGAATATTGTAGAACGATTGTTCTACGGTCTGTGCTAAAGAAAGTTAATTATGTTGTTTCCACGACAATAAAAATACTCAACTCTGTGTTTAGAAATGAAGCCATCCAGTACCAAGACAAAGAATAAGAAGTCCGCATGCAGCCACATAGGAAGTACACAACTCCGCATGCATAGCTCATATATAAAGCGAGGAATTAATAATAGCTCCTCTACTTTATTCATTCATATTCATTAACGTTAGCCAATACAATACCTCAGTTACTCTCTCCAACACTAATATATATAGAGAGAGAGAGAGCCTTCTCACGCCTTCCACTACCCACAAGAACAACGTTCTGCTCATCTGGTACCGACGACGAAAGAAAGTTTCATGGAATGTTGGGACCGTTGTGAAGTAGCTGTGCACCGCAATCCTATCTCGGGGGATAACTCTCCGGCCCTTGATAGAACCCTTGAAGTTCAGGACGTGCTCCTCTACCTTCTCCATTTCCTCTTGGATGCTCATCATCATCATCATCATTTCAGCATCCTCATCATCTGAATCCGGTGACGCGATGAACTTGTTGAATATGAATTCGTCAATATCATCGTTTCCATAGCCATCATTCCATAGTGAAACCATTGGTGACCTAGAAGTATGACCGAAAGAGTAAAAAACCGGTTCGAACATTTCATCGAACACGTAGAGTGCTAGGTGAAAATAGGGGGGCGTACCAGGGCGGCGACCTTGTCCGGTTGCGGCCTGGTCGACGACGGTGTGGATTGGGGCGTCCAGTGGCGAAGCCCTTGGTTGGGGATGGCGGTGGAGCACCGATAGCGGAAGAAGTTCGACAGTCCACTGTGCGGAGGAGGGCCAACAGAGAAGAGGAGAGGGCTGCTCGGTCAACGAGGGGGGCGTGTATGAGCGAATTGGCACGGGCCCTAGCGGTTAGTCCGACGTGGCGGCGCGTCTAAGCATCTCCATATCCGCCCCAGATATAGGCCGGGTATAGGGAGTGTCGGTCAGTCTGGACATTTGGGCAGGATGTGGGGCGCATGGTTGGGTGGCATTTTTTTGTCTGGACACTGACTGGGCAGCCCGTACAGGCGTTTGGGGCAGATATAAGGGGTCCAGTTGTAGATGGTCTAAGATAGATAATGAGGCTCGGTATTCTCCGACGAGGTTTCTTCTTCTCAGGCAAGGTCCAACGTGCCAGAAAAAAGAAGGTGACCGATGCAACAAAAAAAATCATGGCACCTGATAAATACCCCTCCGTCTCATAATGTAATAGTATATTGGACGTAATAAGCTAGATCATATATTATGGGACAGAGGGAGTAGCAAAAATTGATATTTGGTTACAGAGGGAGTAATTAATAGCTCATCTATTTTATTCATTCATTTCCATTAACCAATACAATACCTTAATTACTTTCTCTCATAAGTACAATATATACCCAAATGCCAAATGTAGAAATGCAAAACTATAGTTGGTGTATGTGGTACAATTCCTTTGCTGATCCCATTAGATCAAATTAATGTGTGGTTGTATGTGTGTATTAGTATCAGTAGTATAACTATACTCTCGGAGATAATAACCGTAGTAGGTGACCGTCGTCAGACGTCCATGTCCAGCACGAGAGGCGTGTCCCCCTTCTCGACGCTGAAGGCCTTGTGCATCTTCCCCGTGGCCGTCGCGAGCTGCACGACGTACGAGCCGTGGTACCCCCTGAACTTGAAGTTGCCGTCGCTGTCGATCTTCCCGCGCGCGTGCGACGTCCACTCCTGCCGCAGGTTGATGAACCTTTGGCCGGCGTCGTTGATGGTGCCGTCGGAGTTGACGAGGCAGGCGTCCTGGCGCCACATGTGCCCCTGCATGAACCCCCAGAGCACGACGCCCTCCACGGCCGGGTGCGCGTACGCCTCCCGGAGCACCACCTCCAGGTCCTCGGCGCGGAGGCAGACGTCGGACTCGCACACGTCCAGCTCGGTGAGCCAGACGGGGAGGTCGGTGGTGGCGAGCTTGTCGAGCGCGTCGCAGATGATCTCGCCGGCGGGGTTGGTGACGTGGCCCTGCAGCCCGATGCCGCCCACGGGGGCGCCCTTCTCCATGAGCGCGTTGACCTGCGCGATGTACTTCTCCGGGGTGGCGTTGGGGTCGCCGCCGCCCTCGACGTTGTAGTCGTTGACGAAGAGGGCGGCGCCGGGGTCGAGCCTGGCCGTCTCCTTGAACATGAAGGCGTTGACGTCGTCGCCGAGGCGGTCCTGGAAGAAGGTGCCGTGGAGCATCTCGTTGTTGACGTCGTAGTGCGGGAACCGGCCGGCGTAGCGGGTGAGGAGGCTTGTCAGCCGGCCCTGGACGGCGGCGGTGAGCTGGTCGGTGGGCAGGTCCTTGACCCACTTCTGCACCATGCGGTCGACGGCCCAGAAGATGCAGTGCCCCCGCACGGGCTTGCCGTGGCGGTCGCAGAAGTCGAGCAGCGCGTCGGGGTCGGTGTAGTTGAGCTGCCCCTGCACCGCCTCCGTGTGGTACCACTTGAGCTCGTTCTCGAACACCGCCCAGTCGAAGTGCTTGGTGAAGTAGTCGACGAACGCCGGCTCCTGGATCACCGCCGGGTTGATGCACGCGCCGAACGCGAAGCTCGTGTCCATCTGCATCACCCGGATCGACGCCCCCGACACCGCCGACGACGCCCCGGCGCCGGCGAACTTGAGCACCACGTCGCGCTTCCGCACCTACGTACGTGCAACAAGCACGGTGCGCGTGAGTCATTGCGTTACGTGTCAACCGAAACTGACATGTGTCGTGAGTTTGGCGCCGCCGTGCCAGTACATACATTTATGCAGTTTGGTGCCAAGCTAGCTTACCAAAACCCATAGAAAAATATAGTAGTAGTAAATCGTTTTCAGTTTGGAGTGTTAGTTAGATGGTGGCGATGTGAGAGCTGACTCACCTTGTCAGTCTTCTTCCGGAGCTTCTTGAACCGGGCCTTGCGGTCCGTGGCGAACACCTGGAGATCCATCACCTTCACGTCGACGCCGGCGGGCGCGCCCTGGACGTGCACCGCGGCGCCGGACGCCGGACTCGCCTTGAGCCGGAACACGCCCTTGATCTCCGTCCACTTGCCGGCCTCGGCGCACACCGCGCCGCCCTCGACCACCAGCGCGCACTCCTCGTCCTCACCGTCCACGCGAATGTTGACGCGCACCGCGTGCTCCCCGGCGGCGCCGTCGCCGAGGCCGATCCAACCGGCCACCCGGTAGGTGACGCGGGGCTTGAGCGCGCCAGCCGGGATCGCCTGGCAGAGGCCGTCCTCCTCGCCCCCGCGGCCGGTCGCCAGAATGTACCTGCCGCTGGGCCTGTACCCGTCCTCCACGTCGTTGATGGTCTCCGTGGGCACCTTCTCCGGCTCCTCGTGCTGCACCGACAGCTCCGTGCATGCCCCCAGCGGCGCCCACCCGGCGAGCCCGTCCTCCAGCGCGCTGTTCCGGATCACGTTGGCGTTGAACACCACCCCTTGAGCGCAGCAGCTGCAGGCCATGGCGCTGGCGGTAGGAGGCGGTAGGGGAGCGCGCTTGTCGTCGGTGGCAGGCGGTGCGGTGGTGCGGTGAGGCTGAGGAGGGATCGCGGCGGCCGGCCGTATATAAAGGGGGGAGGGTCGGCCATCGAGATCACGGCGAAATAGCTCGAAAGCGCACCGAACGCCGGTCGCAAAATATTGCAGAGGCTCCAAGCAACCACCGCACCTCCACACACACACCATGCATCTTTTCCCACCCTCTCCCTCTCTCTTCTCTGCTTTTGAGTAACAGTAAAGCTTGCGCAAGGCCTGGCGAACTAGAGAGTAGAGACCAGCCGCGACTGGCGTGTGGGGCCGGCCGGCTTCCCGGGCCCGCGTGTCAGAGGGACGGCTGGGCGGCTGTTGGATCTGATAGGCTGTTGTTTGTGGTAAGCATGATGATGATGATTACAGGCACTAGCAGAAGCGCTCCTTTTCTTGGCTTTGGGAAGAGACAACTTAAAGCGCTGCATACTTCAGGCCGATCCATCCATCACGGTTTGGACCAATCGGGGCTTAGATTCCACATCAACTTTCCGTCGTAATTCCAGGACATTATATCCCTCATCTAACTGAAGACGACACTAACATGACACCAACTTCAGTAAATCAACGCACCGTCAAGCGCCATTTGCCTGCAATCAAATTGCCAAGGGTCGGTACATAGGCATTATTAAAAGAGGAGAACAACAAGAGGACGTTGGCATGCAACAGAACGCAGAGGCCGGACCGGCGGCAACAACGTTGGACCTGTAGTACGTACGTCCATGACGGCGGTGGGATCGAGGAGGATCGGCGAGACGGCGACGCGCCCAACTTGCGGCCGCCCCACCACCGCGGAAACATGGCGGTCGACGGCGGCGACGACGATGGGCCATACACTGATCGCTCGGTCGGCTTAGGCGTACGAAACCGGATTACAAAGCGTCAAGACACGAGCATCGCCCGGCTAAAAGCGAGGTTTGGTGGCCCATTTTGTTCATTTCGTGGCTGTAAATGTCATGTGTTTACACAAGGCCAATCACCGGCCGAGCATGCCCATGTCCAGTAGGGGCTCGGGTGTTTGTGTGGACATACATGGATTGGATGGTGCTCGAATCATTTGAGTCGCTACGCAACGGCGATACGCGCGTACGCATGCACGAGATCGATCGGATCGGTTCGTGCATGCGTGACGGGCCAAGCAAGCCATGATTGATGAGAGAGGCAGAAGAAAAGTTGGAGAGATGGATGGATCCGGCGAGCGTACATGGGAACGGCGTGCTCTGCTCTGTTTTGGCTAACCGAATCTCATCAGAGGTCACGTTTGTTTGTTCGTTCGTTCGGACTGGCAAGTACGTCGGCCAAACTTCCCTCCAAAGTTACGCCTCCACTGCAATTGCCGTTCTGCACGAGAGCCATGAGAGAGACAAAGTCAAATCCTGCTAACGGGATACAACTCCTCCCAAGTCCCAGCCCAACACTCGCGGACGATGTGAGCTTTTTGCTCATTTGAGCCATGAAGAATTACTCCTACGCACCAACGCTCCATGCTCAAAGTTGATAAAATTCCTTTCAAATCGATGAACTTTTGCAAAGAGAGTCTTGGTTCAGTGGTTGGACATGCGGTTGTGCAGCCTAACGATCAGAGTTTAATTTCTAGAATTGACAGGTGATGCACAGGGGTTCTCCTCAATTTATTGAGAATCAAGTTTGGTATGTGATGGAACCACTCATCAAAATATATCTTGATACACACCTAAAAAAATTCTGAGGACCGTGTTTATCTTGGTACTAATACTAAAATGGCCGTATGCATCTCTAGTTGGTGCAGAGGCCGGGGAAGTGAAATTCTCCTCCAATTTTAAAGACACTCTGTTTCTGCCCGGTACCCTCGCGCCGCACCATGCGGGCGACTCGAGGGCGAACGCGAGCGCCGCCGCCGGGCCTCATACATCTTCGATCCCTCGCTGTCGCTTGAGGCTGGCACCGGCCAAGTCCGAGCCGCAGCCAAGGACGGCAGCAGCGGGGCCGTCTCACCCTGGGAGAGGCTGCGATCTGGGCTTTGGCCCGCGGTGGACTTCCCCGGCGCAGCGGCACCGGCGGCTCGTCAACATCCCTCCGCCCTACGGTGGCTACCGGCCGACCATGGGGCTCCGAGGCGACGTCCGGCGAGCCTGGCCCCTGCAGGATCCAGATCTGGCATCTGCAAGCCTGTAGGGCCGATGGGCCTGGGCGGGCCTCGTCCGTCATGAGTGCTGGCGTCGGCGGCGACGGCAGGCGCGGTTCGTTATGCGGCCAGCGGTCTGCTCCAGCGGTTCTCCTAGCATCAGATCTGAAGTTCTCCATTTGGTCCACTTCCCGCTGGATCTCGCATCAGTGATCTTCACCGAGCTGATGGTGGCTGGGCACGGTGGTGTGAGTAGGGCTCGGGAGAAATCCTTTGGTGGCTTGGCCATCCACGTCGGTGACACCGCCTGCGGGCGCTGCTTCCCTCCCTGGAGGCATTGACGAGATCCCTTCTCCACGTCCCCTCTTATCCGACCCGAGGTTAATTCCTGTTATCCCTTGCGGATGCGGCGGCGGCGGCGCTCGGTGCCGTTACCTCCATGGGGGCGTCGTTTGGCTAGGAGAAGTTGGTGTGTGGTGCCATGTGGTTAATTCCGTCTCCTGACCCCCCCCCCCCTCTCGGACGAAAGTCCAAAATCCGCGTGATTGGACGGCGGCGATGACTTATGTGTCGTACCCTTCATGAAGGCGCCGTTTGGGGAGGCTTGGGTATTCGGGAGAGGATTCAGGCGGAGGGGATGGGGCCAGTGGCAGCAGGTGGTGTTCGCGAAGAAGGAGCGGCGTGGCATCTGGCACGTCGACAACGGCGGGTCTCAGCGGCATGGAGCAGCGGGGTCTCGCCGGTGGGCGTGTGATGATGGACAAGCGCAGGATGGTGGCGTTGTCTGGCTTCGTGGTGGCGCCGACGGCAGCTAGACCGGGCAAGATAGATGCAGCAGTACAACACTGATGATGGATTGGTGGCAGGTGGCTGCGGCGGCCTCATACTCGGCAGGCGTCCTGATTGAGGAGTATGCCGGACTGATGGGTGCCCCATGCCCAGCAAGTGTCCTGGTTGGAACGCGGTATGTTGAGTTTGATTGCTCCTTGTCGCAATATTACTATCAACTTTTTTTCTTCGCGTTTTTCTTTTCAGCATGTTGTTGGGCCAGCCCGCTAGGCGTCGCGTGTGAGCACCAGCCCGCTAAGCGCCGAACAAGAGCTCCCTTTCTCGAGCTCCTACTCCTGACCTCGTGAGATTGCAAATGCTACAGATCGCCCGCTACCAGCTTTGTCCATCGATCGTCTACACACGACCCGAAGCAGGCCATGGCCTAGTAAACACAACAACTAGTTGTCTTCTTCTTATATTTACATAACTTTCAGCCACTGTCACCATTGTTTTAGGAAATCGCCCACGGGTGATCCGACGCGGGCTAAGGCCTAGTAAACACAACAACTGGCTATTTTTTCTGCTTACGTAAGTATCAGCGTTTGGTTCACCATGATTTTTGGAAATATGTACAACCTTCCGTCCGGTATTGGGAAGGTTCCAATTTTTTTTTCATATTTCA
Organism: Triticum urartu; assembly: GCF_003073215.2. Taxonomy (NCBI): domain Eukaryota; kingdom Viridiplantae; phylum Streptophyta; class Magnoliopsida; order Poales; family Poaceae; genus Triticum; species Triticum urartu. The sequence continues at coordinate 696,847,108 of NC_053024.1, read as the reverse complement.
GGTTTTCTTTTTTTCTTATCTTTTCATACATGAACAATTTAAAATAATTATGATCATTTTTCTAATTCATGATTATTTTAGTTTCGAATATTTTTAGGTTCACCAAAAAAGCCAGTCACCAAGATTTTTTAAAATTCTCCAACTTTTCTGAATTTGTGAATATTTTTTCTTTACGCAAACCTTTTTAAGTTCAAATCCATGAACATTCTTTTGAATTTGCGATCATTTAACAAATTTTAGAACATTTTTTGGAGTCATGGAGATTTTTAAATTATTGATTATTATTTTAGATTCACAAACATTTCCGAAAATCGTGAACATTTTTCAAATGCATGATCAATTTTAAAACTCATCAAAAAGAATAAAATTGTTTATTTTTTCTAATTGATAAACATTTATTCAAGTTTATGAAATTTTTTGATTTCAGGAATTGTTTTCAGTTTTGGGAATATATTGCAAATTGCTGAAATTGTTTAAATTTAGGAACATTTGTCAAATATTGGAACATTTTTTCAATTCATGATATTTTTTCTGAAATTCACGAAAAAATTCTTCAAAATTGTAAAGACTTTTAAAAAAAATCATCTAAATTAGTTAAGAATCTTAAAGTAAAATGAAGAGGAGATGTAAAAAAACTGCAATTTGTACGATCACGACCGTACAATGAATAAGCGTGGGAGATCTTTGGGCCTTGTCTATGCAAGATGTGGGCAACGCTCCTTTTAGCACTCGCAAATAAGATTTGTATAGCAGCACTATGAGGAGACAGAGGGGCAGGGCAGCTGCATGAAGATCACTCAGAGTGGGCCCGTCATTTTTGTGGGCTTTTAACATATTTTATTACTTTCAAACAAGTGTGCACTATTTATATGTTTATAATTAAATTGTCAAAAACTATTTCATATTACAATATATTGGAGTTCACTTTCATAGGTCAAGAGAAAATTGGTTTATTTCACTAGCCCGAGCTAGTGAGATGTTCAGTTCCAGCTAATTGTTGATTGGTTTTCCAAATTTGTTCATAAGACCAAAGAATATTTAGCATGTTGTACTAATTTGTTCATCCAATGCAATAAAATCTTGTAGACGTCAACTAAGTGCTAGGGAATTCTCAGGTGACTGAGATTTAACAAACCCGTTTGCAATATCAAACGAACCTGAATAACGACTTCATGGTAAAATCATGGAGTTGCATATTCAAATCAAGATCAACTTGTATAGTTTATTGAACTTCACCATATCTTACAAGCCCAAACTTTTGGCACATCGTAGTACCCATCATTTCCTTGGCGGTGTCAATGCACAACAACACTTACCACGGTCGCAGTAGCTGTCATCGAAGATGTAACCAGACCATTCACAGTTAAGTCTGCAAATATTAACATTGTTCACCGTTGGGTTCTCGCATATCTTGAAGTCTCCACACAAAGCTCTCCATGCAGTCGTACCTACACATGACGAAGTATAGCAACCCATTCAAATTAGGCTATGGATATATAGTATAAAATGCAAGAGTTACTCAAGATTGTCTACAAAATCAAGGTTTGCGTATATTTCTTCAAAATTGGACCAACATAAACAAATGGGTGTACCTTTGTTTCTTCCAGTTGCATGACATGAAAAAGTGGCAGACATCAGAAGAACTACCAAGCACAGGGCCCTTGTATTGTTCTTCATAATTGCCATCAGAAATGTTGTCCTGTTTCTTTTCTCTACTATGGCTTTCCTTATGGTCGATATTTCTCATGATATATCCTAATGGTGGTATTATATAGGCATAGTCCAACATAGGAGTTTCTCCCATTTGGAAAGGAAACATAAGGATCCTACAATTGTCAACATTAATGTTTTCGTCCTTTGCTTCTACACAGCCAGCCAGCTAATGTCAATTAATATTATTACAAGAGTTTGAATATATACAGCCTGCTATTAAATGCCTCTTGAATATTTGATATTATTATTTCCAGATATTCACTATTAATACCGCTATTAAATTGTGAATCATAATAGTACATCAAATTATTATTGGCTTCTAGTTTTGGCCTATAAATTTACTAGCTACTATTCCTTGTGGCGTGTGATGGGATTATTAGGCTGGTGGGGCAAAACAATAAAACCAAGGCGAGTTGAGGGGGACCAGAAAATTTCCAACCTGACAATGACTTTTAGTTTTAAAAATCAGATAGTGCTAATGGACCAACCTTAAAAATCTAAATCCCGATGGGTGGCCCACCGACCTTTTAATCTCAAAAGCAAAATATTATTTTTCCTGGTTATCTTTCACATTTTAAAGCATATCTTAGAAAAAATTATTAATTGGCTCTTGCAACCAGAAATCTTTCAAATGACAATGCATGTATTCGAATGTGAAACATGAATAATCTCAATGTAAAATCAACTCATTTTATGTTTGATTTAATATATTTTTCATATATATATATGTATGTATGTATATATATACATATATATATACATATAAAAGTCATCCATTGTATAGATCTAAAAGATATCCACTGTGTTGTAATAATTTATACAAGCAGTGTCAAAATGTAGTATCCGTAATTCTCGCTGATTTTAGAGATTTGTTCATAAAACCTAAAAATGTTCAACAAGTTTTCATCATTTGCCAAAAATGCAGCATTTACTCTCATAGTCAAAAATGAACATTGCTCGGATCGATGGTTCTCGATGTCAGTTGAGTGCTAAGGAATTCTGAATAACTGACAAGTGGCAAAATCATTTTTAGTATAAAATAAACTTAAATGACGTCTTCATTGATGAAATCATGAGGTTGCATAGTTGAGATAACAAAATTAACTTTGTGTAGTTTATTGAAATCCGACATATCTTAAAACAACAAATTTTGGTACATCATAATACATACTACTCATCATTTCCGCGGCTTTGCCAATTTGCGCATAGCACTTTCAAAGGTTAGAGTAACAAAAATCAACATTTTAAGTTAAGCTTGCACATATGGACATTATTTAGTGTTGGGTTGTCATGCGGCTAAAACCTTCCAGACAACACGTGACGAAGTATGACATCCCTTTCAGGTTAATTACCACGTGTAATATAAATTGAACGGATAATATTGTCTAACAACCAAGGTGGCCATATGTTTATACACATTAGATTGGCATAAACAAATTAGTGTACCTTTGTTTCTCCCAGTCGCATGTCATGACAATGTGATAGACATCAGAACTGCCAAGCATGGAGCTTTTGTGTTTTTCTTGCTAAGTGCCATGAGGAGTGGCTTTCTATTTCCTTTTTCCTGATGTAGTTATATTTTCCACATGGTTGATATTTCTAGGGAAAGGCCTAATGAAGCTCGAGCTCCATGGAGCCTTTAATTACTTAAATTCAAAATTTTAAGTTACAATTTTTTTTGGAGAAAATACACATATACATATGGATGTAGACTACTTGTCTGTGAAGTTTCATGACGAAATGACTTTTCATGCGAGCTACAAAAAAGAAATAATGTATTTTCTAAAACATGTACTATTCACTATAAAATTATATGTTTTTTTATAGGGCACACAAAAACATATTTCATAATGAAATTTCACACACATCTAGTATACATCTATAAGTGCTTGATATTTTGTTCTTTTTTTGAAAGTAAAAAAATTTGATTTTTTAATGTTTGAAAATAAAAGCCCCCCTGAAGCCCGAGAGCAAAAACTCCACTGATATTTCTAATGCTATGATACATCCTTATGGTGATACTGTATAGAGGAGGATCTTCGTTCTGAAAAGAAAGTCTCTAAGGATCCATTATTGATCTTATAGTGTTTTTCACATTAATATTTGCATGCATCCTTTGTTTGTGTAAAATCTGCTACAAGGATAATCAATATCATTATTATAGTCAAAAGAATTATAATTATAATATACTTGGATAGCACAATACTACTATATTTTATTGACAAAGGATTATTAAATGCCTCCTAGGCAATAGCTCCTTTCCTATTTGTTAGGCCTTCATGTATTTCTAGATTGACACTAAAATATAATATAAATAATCTGCGCGTTAAGTATAATATAATAATATATACTAAATGTGTTCTCGATGTCAAGCATGCGTTTCATATATTGATAGAAAAAAGGATGAAGAGACCCATCCATGATTTGAATACAATATCAAATGGCACACCACAAGCATGCATATCATATATTAATAGAAAAAAGGGTGAAGAGACCCACCCATAATTTGAATACAATGTCAAATGACACACCACACAACGCTAATTCTGAGATTAAAACCACACCTACTACAATCGAGAATTAGAGAAACCGCTTTGCCCGATCTCTAGCCAAGAATGCAAACAACAAAGAGGGCACAAAGCCAACATGCATTGGGTATCACACTTCCAGCCACCCCCAACACCTCTAGCCACCCCCAACACCTCTAGCCACCCCCATACCGCCCCCGCAGCCGTGGCGGCACAATCTCTGCCGGGGTCCCCAGGTGCGGCGAATAATGGATATCGAAATATTAAAGCCAAGGAAATATAATTAATTTTCACCGAAGTCCCCGTGAAATCATTTAAAAGCATATGCTTAAAAATATTCAACATCTTGAAAATAACAATACATGCATTGTCAAGTGCCAATATAAATATTGTTGACGATGCATTGGGTATCATCACCCTTCAACATCAACATCGCACTGACCGAACTGATAGATCCATTCTCATGTGAAAATGAAGTGGCAAGATGCCCACACTAGGAGAAAATATCTAGTAGTACGTACTACTACGAGTAGCGTGCACACACAGCCGTTACCTTAGAGGTACATCACAAGAGTGGCAATTGCACATTGATCCTTATTCCCAATTTTTACCATCTTCAGACCAGAACACTATGCCCAACAGGTACTGACAATTAACATACACCTTCCCTTCGCCCCCCTCACATTACTACGAATTTACAAGCAAGCATGGATCACTCCTTCTTGGGTTTGTTGCTGTCAGGGGCGGCGGTCGCTTCGGGTTGAGGTGGTGCGCCGGCGACGTCGCCGGTCATCATCTTCTTGAACTCGTCGAAGCCGACGCAGCCGTCGCCGTCGACGTCGACGGAGGCGATCATCTTCTCGCAGTCCTCGGTGCTGCACCCCTCGCCGATGCGGCTGAGGACCTTGCTGAGCTCGGCGACGGAGATGCGGCCGTCGCCGTTGATGTCGTAGATGTCGAAGGCGTCGCGCAGCTCGGCGTCCAGCTCGCGCTCCCCGCGGCCGCGGCCGTGGAAGGCGGCGAACTCGCCGAGGTCCACGTAGCCGTCGCGGTCGGTGTCGAGCTCGTCCATCATGGACGCCACCTCCCGCCCCTGCGCGGACTCGGTGGCCGGCGGCGCGATGGCGCGCGACACGGCGGCCAGCTCCGACGGCGAGATCCGGCCGTCGCCGTCCGTGTCGAAGCGCGAGAAGACCTTCTTGATCTCGATGTCCTCCGCCGCCGCCGGCTTCTTCGCCTGCTGCTGCTTCCCGCCGCCGCTCGACATGGCCCAAGACTTGAGACTCGACGGTCGCGGCGAGCTAGCTGAGCTTCAAAGCTTGAGGTGGCTGGTTGTAGTGATGGAGATGGGGGAGCTTGAACTTGAATGTTCCGATGGGTGGAGGTTGCGGTGGGCTCTGGGGTATTAATACCGGCGGGCACGCGCTACGGACGACGGAGCGCACCGACCATCCTCCCTCCTTCCGGATAAAGAAGTGGAGGAGTAACTCCGCCGCGGGGAGGCGGAGTCATATCAGTACGCGGGGAGGGGAGCGGCGAGCGCGTTGTCTTCTCTTCTCCCGGTTGCGTGGGGCGGCGCGTCGGCCAGGCGTGGCTTCGCGGCGATGGGCAAGCGTACGGCCGGATGCGCGCGATGCGAATCTCGGGGCTGAGGGAGGACTTTTCCGCGTCCCGCCGGGCGGGCAGCTTCCTCGGTGCTCGAGAGAAGTCAGCAGCTCGCGTGAATCACCGGCCACGTCTGCGTCTGTCGCGGGCCGGTTTATTTATTCCTTTGCCGGCCTGGTTCGTGGAACTTGTCGTCGCGAGCGGCTACGGTGCGTGGCCGAGGGATGGACACATGACGCGGCGCGCGTGGACGGACCGAAATATCCCCATGTGAGGTCGTCGTTGCTCGCGGCGTCCCATCCTTTGCCTTCTTGGCGTGTAACTTTTCAGAATAAAGCTTCACTTTTCACAACAAAGGTTCGTGCAGGGTATCATGGCCGCCACGACCGTTTTCACTGCCCTGGTGATTTTATTACTATGGGGGTACATATAGGTTAATTTACGGAAATACTGTCTGGCAAACGTTCGCTGGGGCCCAACCCTGGCGAACGCTCTCTCCGCCATTGCACGGATCTTGACGCGCCCCCTGGTCCTATAGGATTGCTAAAGTCGTTCGCTATCAGCTGACCCTGCCGGACGTGCTTTGCTATTTCCAAAAATTACAAGGCCGTGCGCCCCCGTGGCATGAAGGGTGTGCACACTCAAAAAAATATCTGCACTATCCAAATGTCATAATACGATATTAGGCAAAAGCATAACATAAGTAGGCCAATCAAGTCTCACAACAAAAGCGGCAGCGGCAGCGGAGGGGAGGGGAGCGATGCCGCGATGGTGTGCACCTATTGGGCCCTTGAGGGGAGGGGGCAGCGGCGACGAGAAGAAGGGTGTGGCGGCGAGGTGAGGGGAGGGTCTAGTTGAACGGTGGACGGCCGATTAAGGTCACCCTCTCTTACATAGTGGGAGAAAAATAGACAGTGCGGGATATTGGGTTTTTAGGACTGTAGGTTTATTGGCCGAAATAGCCAAATTACAAATTCTGGGTGAGCCACGACTCAACGGCCCGCCAATGGTACTAACCCCGTGATGTACCCATATTTTTTTTTTCGAGAATGAGATGAACTCACATATCATAATCCTTGTGTGTCACACGGTACAATAAGCCGCACAGTGAATCGTGCTAAATTGGGATCGAACCGGCAACACCTTCCTAGTGGGCGGTCGGCTTACCACTAGACTATAAGTAGAGTGTTGCGAACATTTAGGGACCGAAACTCTTTATATGTTTTCTAAACTAAATTTGTCCACAAATTCAACTTTTAATTTTAAAAAGTTTGAAAATCCGGAATTTTTACATTTTTAAAGAACAAAAATCCCTTTTTCAAAGAGATTTTTTTCTATCTTTCCATCAGCATTTTTTATTTATAGGTAGCATAGCAATTTTTTTCTTTAATTATTGTATGTATCATGCCACTTTTATTATAGGCCACATGGCATTTTTTTATTAATACAATATTTACAATTTAATAAGTAATAAGATGCCATTTTTATCATTAAGAGAATGGATTTTATTATTAAGAGCATGGCATTTTATTAATAATACCATGGCATTTTTATTATTAGAAAGATATCATTTTTATTATTAATTAGATGTTAGTTTTATTATTGGGGACATGGCATTTCCATTATTTGTTGACATGTCATTTTTATTATCAGGAGGCTGGCAATTTAATTATTAACATGATGAAAGTTTTTATTATATAGAGCATGTCATTTTTTTAATTATTGACATGACATTTTTATTATTAGGAGGATTGCAATTTTATTATATAGAGCATGACATTTTATTATTATTGTTGACATGCCATTTTTATTGTTAGAAGGATGACATTTTTTGGACTAGCATTTTTTATTAATTGTTACCAGAATGATAGTTTTATTACTAGGAGGATGGTAGTTTTTATTTTGAATTGCATGGCATTTTTGTCATTGATATGACAGCTTTTTAATATTTTTTTGCACTTTGGAACAAATCAAGCAAAAAATTACATCGTAGCAATTTTTTGGTCCTTGACAAAGATAAAGGAAACCACACTCTCCCGAACATGTTATTTTTTACTGCGAAACATCTATAGGGTGGAATTCATAACATTTGTAAAATTATAGATTATCATGGCATTTTTTGTAAAGTAACATGACATTTTCGTATTATTCATATCATGGCAATTATATATTTTACGTGTACTCCATTTTTCATAAGAAAAATATGTTCTTCCATTAAAAAAATGTAATCTGGGCATTTTGGGCTAATGGAGGTTCGCCTTGGCCTTTCCTGGGGAAACGATCGAGGGGAGGGTGTTACGTTCGCTGGGGCTGCCCCCTTGGTGACCACTTTGTTCGATCAACCCTCTTCCCTGGCGATCGAACGCCAGTTATTCAGGTCCTTTATTAGTTTATTTATAGGTAGTGTAGGGAAGAGAACAATGGCACATGGAAACTATAGGCCGAACGTTCGCTTTTTGGTATTAGCAAGCGAAAACTCGGAAGCCGGCAAATAGGGGAAGTATGAAGAGAAAGAAGTAGGACGGGAGAGGTGGACTAAAGGTGTACATCCCAGAGCTACTCGGTTCTTTTTTTTTGCGAATTGCTTGGTAAACAAATTAGCGTTGAATAGTTGCCTAGGTGTGTGTTTGGATTAAGTTTTTGTAGAACTTGGGTTGGATTATTTGATCACTACCACAAAGAAAAAATTATTTGGTCGCTAGGAATGAATCGTTTATTACAAACTTGTTTTTTTGAGCTAACTTGGGAAACCGACATATAGGCCATACGTTTAGGACGTTGGCATGGAGGAGCTCCTATTGGACGCATTCTGCATCAAACAGCCGTGCGACGCACGCACGGAACCCCCGGCTGGGCCGGCTCAATAGCGGGCGCGCTGTGATGTTAATGATAAAAAAATAGCAAGCATGCACGCTGTCCTGCCAGGATTCGACCTCCGGACCTCCATATTGGGTACGAGAGAAGCTAACCGGCAGACATAACAAGCTCCCCTAAAAAATAGACATAACAAGCGTTGGTGCTAAATGTAAAGCGTGTTAGTATAAGTAGTAATACCAACGAAGAATCTGGACAGTTTTTTGAATTTTTTCAACCTTTCCTTCGAAATTGTTATTTTTTTAACAAACAAGCAAAGTTTCAAAATACGATAATTTTTTTCACAACTCAGACATGTTTTCAAATTTCAAAAAATAAAACAAAAGACGTGAACATTTGTCAACAGATTTAATTTTTAAATTCCTGAACATTTATAGAATTTTGAAAACAAAAATTTGATAATGGGAACAATTTTCAAAAGCAGAAACTGTTTTTGGGAATTAAAAAAGGAACAATATTTAAAGAAAGAACATTATATGAAATTTCGAACAATATTTGAAAAAATGTGAACACTTTAAAGTTTATGAACAATTTTTTTTAGAATAGAACATTTTCGGAATCTAAAAAAAGAAAAAATAAACAAAAAATGAGAACATTTTTAAATTTTTTGAACATGCGATCAGTTTTGAAAAACTAAAACATAATTTAAAACCATTTTTTTCAAAAAATACGTCACTTTTCAAAACGCAAACATTTTAGGAAATTTGGAAAATATTTTTGTTATTTGTGAATAGATATTGAAAATAGAATATTTTTCTGAATTCGTGAACAAAATTTGAAAACAGCAACATTTTCTGAAAACACAAACATTTTTTGGAACCTCAAACATTTTTGAAAAAAGGGGGAAAATGAAAACAAGAACATTTTTCAAAATTGGGAACAATTTTTTGAAAATGTGAACTTTTTAGAAAACAAGAACAAAACTGAAACCACAAACATTTTTTGAATTTATGAAGAAATGTAGAAAACAAGAACATTTTTTGAATTCGCGAACAAATTTGAAAAAGGGGACATTTTTCAAAATTCTTGAAAAAGTTACATATTTCTGAAAAAAATAAAAAATACTTACATTTTAGAATTTTGAAGTTCTAAACTCTTTGGAATTTTCAAACATTTGCTATAAAAAAGCGAAGAATTTTTCAAATTCTAAACTTGTTTGCAATTGCTGAACAAAATTTGAAAACAGGAACATTTCTCGAATACGTGAAGAAAATTGAAGAAATTCAAACATTTATCTAATGCCTGAACCTTTGTTCAAAAATAAAAATAAACTTGAAAAATAAAAAGAACATAAAATAGTGAATGAAGAGAAAAGAAAAAGAAATAAGAGATAAAAGAAGAAAAACAACAAAGAAAAATGAAAAAACTAAAAAGAAACAGAAAAAAAACCGGTTCAGGAACCTCTAGAAGGTTCCCAAAATCAAAAAGAATCGCCTGGAACATCCTAGAAGTCTCCGAAAACCGGGAATCCTGAAAACCCTTAACGGGCCGGCCCACCTGGAACGATCGCTCGATCGCCTGTGCGTTCTCCTGACATTTTGCCACAGCGAGCGGCAAATAGGGTTTTCTGTTGGCATGGTCATGAACTCTCTTGTTCAACGAAAACTAGTATTCAAATAAATTGAGCCCATAATGTGAGAGTCGGTAGTCCCGGTATATATAGCCCATTAAAAAAGTACAATACAAATTCAGGCACTGATTTTTAATACAGCATCCTCTCCCTTTCTGTATTGCCTGAACCTCCTCGTAGCCCTCCACCTGATGGTAGTACAATCAGTAGGTAAATCATAGTAATCTCAACGTCATAGTTTTTCTTCTTCAGTTGATACACTTTTGAAGCATCTGAATTGGTCTTTTCTGTTTGCCGCTTCGTCGGTATACAGTAGCATGTTCAACAGTTGTCGGCAGTAGTCGATCTATATTGCTATGTAAACTGGACTTTGTCTGCATAAAGAAATCCTACTTGAGGGCAGAAGACTAGATTCTCCAAAAGAAACAATATCGGATGAGTTCCCAGATTATAAACTATGGGATGAGTTCCCAAAAGAAAATCCTACTTGTATGTCCATTCTAATTGTTTCCTTCATGTCTACCTACAGGATTTCTTATTTTGATTTGAGGCAACCGCGTGTTTTTATTTTGGGTAATACTCCCTCCTTCCCACATTATAAGATGTTTTGGCAAGTTAAATGGTATGCCAAAACGTCTTATGTGACGAAGGGAGTACACGATTAAATCCGAAGCTAGTGGGAGCATGAATTTCATTCATTACTGGCTTTGTGCCGATATTTTGCTTGGACTACTATTTTCTACATATCTGAATTTTATATACTTCTGGGAGTTGTCTAGTTATGTATCCCAAACCTTGTCTTTGCAACTTGAAGTATTTACCAAACACTATAGTTAATTAAGTTAATGATGTATCAAGCATATCATATTTCTGATTCATTGCTTCTGGTGCTCTAGTTGTTTTATTGATGGTTGGTGATGCATCTAGCTAGATAGCTGGTTGCAGTCAGGTAATTCCTGACCATGTGAAAGCCCACAACTGCGTGATGAAGTTTCTATGGTGTTTATGGTTCTGAAAATAATTGTTACACAAATTATTCTTTCAACTCTTGAAAGTTCATGCTCTTATCAAAAGTCTTCGTGAGATGAACTTCTGCCCATGTGCACATAAACTAGAGGTCTGTTTGGATGACGCCGAAGACAGCCCCGCCAAAATTTTGGTGGGGTAGCTATGGGCTACAATCCAAACAGACAGTTTTTGTAAGATTACTAATATTCTGTCAATCTTTATGCTTTTTATCTTACGGGTTAGGTTTTGGAAGCTACACCCCCCAATCGCATGATTTGTGCTTTTTATCCTACATGTTTATGTATTTCGATAAAAATATATTACCGATACGTCTCCAACGTATCTATAATTTTTGATTGCTCCATGCTATATTATCTACTATTTTGGACATTATTAGGCTTTATTTTCCACTTTTATATTATTTTTGGGACTAACCTATTAACCGGAGGCCCAGTCCAGAATTGCTGTTTTTTTTGCTTGTTTTAGGGTTTCGAAGAAAAGGAATATCAAACGGAGTCCAAAAGGAATGAAACCTTCGGGAACGTGATTTTCTCAACGAACAAGACCCGGGAGATTTGGACCCTACGTCAAGACACAAAAGAGGAGGCCACGAGGTAGGGGGCGCGCCCTCCACCCTCGTGGGACCCCTGTTGCTCCCCCGACGTACTCCTTCCTCCTATATATACCTACGTACCCCCAAACGATCAGATACGGAGCCAAAAACCTAATTCCACCGCCGCAACTTTCTATATCCACGAGATCCCATCTTGGGGCCTGTTCCGAAGCTCCGCTGGAGGGGGCATCGATCACGGAGGGCTTCTACATCAACACCATAGCCCCTCCAATGAAGTGTGAGTAGTTTACCTCAGACCTACGGGTCCATAGTTATTAGCTAGATGGCTTCTTCTCTTTTTTTGGATCTCAATACAATGTTCTCCCCCTCCCTTGTGGAAAATATTCGATGTAATCTTCTTTTTGCGGTGTGTTTGTTGAGACCGATGAATTGTGGGTTTATGATCAAGTCTATCTATGAACAATATTTGAATCTTCTCTGAATTCTTTTATGTATGATTGGTTATCTTTGCAAGTCTCTTCGAATTATCAGTTTGATTTGGCCTACTAGATTGATCTTTCTTGCAATGGGAGAAGTGCTTAGCTTTGGGTTCAATCTTGCGGTGTTCCTTTCCCAGTGACAGTAGGGGCAGCAAGGCACGTATTGTATTGTTGCCATCGATATGAGTTTATCCCTCTACATCATGTCATCTTGCTTAAGGCGTTACTCTGTTTTTAACTTAATACTCTAGATGCATGCTGGATAGCGGTCGATGAGTGGAGTAATAGTAGTAGATGCAGGCAGGAGTCGGTTTACTTGTCTCGGACGTGATGCCTATATACATGATCATACCTAGATATTCTCATAACTATGCTCAATTCTGTCAATTGCTCAACAGTAATTTGTTCACCCACCGTAGAATACTCATGCTCTCGAGAGAAGCCACTAGTGAAACCTATGGCCCCCGGGTCTATCTTTATCATATTAATCTCCTACTACTTAGTTATTTCCTTTGCTTTTTTACTTTGCCTTTATTTTACTTTGCATCTTTATCACAAAAATACCAAAAATATTATCTTATCATATCTATCAGATCTCACTCTCGTAAGTGGCCGTGTAGGGATTGACAACCCCTATTCGCGTTGGTTGTGAGAATTTATTTGTTTTGTGCAGGTACGAGGGACTCGCGCGTAGCCTCCTACTAGATTGATACCTTGGTTCTCAAAAACTGAGGGAAATACTTACGCTACTTTGCTGCATCATCCCTTCCTCTTTGGGGAAAACCAACGCAGTGCTCAAGAGGTAGCAATTACTCTCTCCGATCCAAATTAGTTATCGCTCTAATGGATGTATTTAGCATTGAAATACATCTCGATACATCCATTTCGGTGACAAGTAATATGGATTGGAGGGAGCACTCAACCATTTTCTTTCTTCGTTCCATAGTCATCTGCCTCTATTTAGCCTCCGACCCGATCCTTGCAAGTTATATCTTGTTTAAGTTCGTCATGGTGGCACGGCTCTGCTTGCTTCGTTAATTCTATTATGTCTCCGTTAATCCCCATATCAAACTTTAAGGCTGACAATAACTTTGTGACATTGTTCTTTTTATTGTAACTATGGCAGAGATGGATAATAGTGGCTTAGTTATGTTTTCACTTTGTGCCTTTGTCTCTTAGCACCTACAGTGTTGGATGACACTTTTGCATTGAACAATTCAGTAAACCCAACAGTATAACCACCGCACATGCCTTCAACAAGACATGAAAACATCCTCGGCAACAATACAAAGTGTACTACAACCAAAGCCGCTAGGACATAAAAACTAGAGTGCGCCATAACTAAGCCACGAATATCATACAGTACAATGTTTGCACAATATCATATGGTCTGTCACCAAGGATAGCAAGAACAAATTGCAGTATTTTGAAGAATTGTTCACAATCAAGTTGATCAATACTTTATTACTGTTTTGAGCACATGGACATTGAACCTGCCTTAAGAAAAAGGGTTTCCCCCCGCTTTAGATTATAAAGCAACATCCAACCGATACAACCAGTTTGCTGGGGCCGCAGCACAAACAAGCCCAAAAGAAAAAGGAGAGAAAGAAAAAAGAAACAAATGCTGACGCCGGCAGCTCAACTAAGCAAAGATTATAGAACACTTTATCCATCATTCGTTAGACGTTCAATTATGCTATTTTTTTAGATAATACAATTTTTTTATTAATTTGCACAAATATTATGCTTAAAAAAGAATTTCAGAAATAATACACCGTCGGCCCGCTGCGGACCGGCTGGGCCTAGTCAGCCCACAGCACGCCGACTGGGTGCACTCGGCCAGTAGCAGGCCGACAGCTGGCCAGCCTGCGACGTGTCACGCGTGGATTGGGAATGCCACGTCACAAGGGGGGAGAGAGAGGGAGTTGTCGGCGCGGCGGTCACGGGGGGAGCCCCTTTCAGCTTACCGCGGGCCGATCGGCCAGCTGCGGGCCGACAGGGTGTGGACCCACCTCGCGCGGCACGGCCGGCTCCCTGCGTCTTCTTCCTCCTCCCACGCGAGCGTTCTTCTTCTGTTCTTTCCTTCTCCTCTCTGTACACCAAAATGCCCCCAATTTCTACACCTAAATGAACCATTTATTTGCGGATTTGGCACCATGAGTGGATTCTACTTAGTTAGGGCAACCAAAAGAGACCTCGATCTACTGATGGGGTAGCTCGTGGCGGTCGTGGTGAGCATTTAGGTGGAGCTTTTTTCGAGCTCATTGGTGGAGTTTGTTGCGGCGGTGGAGGTGGAGGTGGTGGTGGAGAAGTTGGGGCAGTGTGGTGGAGGCGGTGGAGGTGAAGCTCCGGCAGTTTGGTGGAGTTTCCCGCTCCGATTCCGGTGATTGAAGGCCGCCGTTCGTTGTTCGCACACACGCTTCAAGGGTATATTTCAACCAACATTTTATTTTTCGTAGGTGCTCCGGTAGTATTTGTTAATATGTTTCGATGTGAAATAAATTAGGTGTGTGATTATTGTTAGTTGCTCCAGTAGTATACGTAAATATATTTAGATGTTAACTAATTAGTTGTGTAAAAATTTGTAGTTGCTCCAGTAGTATTAGTTGCTCCGTTAATATTCTGTAATATATAGCTAGCCAATATATAGACATGTCTAATATTTGTTAGTGGGGGTATATTAAGTTGTTGCTTAATACTTGTATTTCGTTGTTGAAAAAAAATAGGTGAGCCGAGATGTCCAATATAGTGAACTTCAGATTTTGCTATGGTCCTGGTACTGTCCAAACAACTGAGATGGGAGCAGATCTGAGTGAATTTACTCATATAGATGTGCCAATGAGCGCACCTCAAACATGGTCTGTCAGTCAGTTGAAAGAATGGATTGCGGAAAGTTTAGGTCTTGATACTGAAACACACACCGTCGGTGTTCATGCATTGTGGACACGGTCAAGTTCAATAATTTACTTTTATTTGAGGCCGATAGAGCGAGACTCTGAATGGGTGCGGTGGTTACAAGGTTGTGAACGAAGGGGATGCAATCCTGTTGCTTTAGTGCTTCCCGTCGTGAAGGAGGTCACTGCACATGAAGGCGAGGGTGGCTACGATCCTGGTCATAGCAGTGTAGGGAGGCAGTTATCTATGTCAAATGCTGAAGATGATGGTTACGAACAAGGACAGAGCAGTCAGGTAGAAGGAGGAAATGCTTATGGTTATGAACCAGGGCAGAGTAGTCAGGTAGAAGGAGGAAATGCCGATGGTGATTACAATGGCGAGGTGGACGCTGACGAGGTAGATGGGCACATGCAGGACCAGATGGAAGAAGAAGACACTGATGTTGAAAGGGGTCATGCCGATGATTCTGACGAGTTAGATGAAGAAGAAAATGCAGAGGAGGTCCCCAATCCTGCATCATGGAATCATGACTTCTCATCTGCAATGACCGTGAATGATGGACATGATTCAGCCTGACAATATCACCAGAACAATATTGCGACGGGTGCTATGTATCCGAACAAGCAAGCCCTGAAAGATGCAATAATTAACTGGGCAATGTCCACGCAAAGGGTTTTCACAGCTCAGGTGTCCAGTCAGAAATTCCTGACAATGGTATGCAAGAACGCAGATTGTCCCGCCAGGGTGCACGGCTTTCTCCCTAAGTATGGCACAAGTTGGGTGATAAGTGACTTAGTTAATCACAATTGTCTTATTCCCTGCATCCCTCAGGATCATGCCAACCTTTCATCGACGCTTATTGCTCGGTTGTTTTACGATGAGATAGTGCAGGGCAAAGCTATGGAAGTGAAGGCAGTCCAGACAAAAGTCTTCGCCAGGTTCAAGTACAGAATTTCTTATGGAAAGGCTTGGAGGGCTAAGCATGCGGTGCTTGAGAGGAGATTTGGTTCTTATTTTGATGCATATGACTCTGTTGTCTAGCTCCTCCACACCCTGCAGCAGCGGAATCCAGGCACCTATATCGATATCCAAGACATGTTCATGCCAAAGTTCCCAACTGTGAGGGTGCTGCATCATCTCTTCTTCTCTTTCGGTGTATGCATCGAAGCTTTCAGGCATTGCCGACCGGTGATATGTGTTGACGGTACTTTTCTCACAGGCAAGTACAAGGGTCAGATCCTGACAGCCATAGGTCAAGACGGCCAAAATCAAGTCGTCCCACTCGCATTTGCTTTTGTGGAGAGTGAGAACATTGAAAGTTGGACATGGTTCTTCAGGCAGTTGAAAATATCAGTTGTGAAGGAGAAGCCCAATGTGTGCATCCTTTATGACAGGCATGCAGGTATACTCAGTGCGATAAGGAGGCTGACAAACCCAGGCCCTGAGGAACAAGTTCCATGGCAGGACTTGCAGAGCCGTTGGTGCATGCGCCATCTGGGGGCTAATTTCTTCTCGCAGTTTAGAAATAAGAACCTGATGAATCTGTTCAAAAAACTCTGCAAGCAGAACCAGTTTAGGAAGTACAATTTGATACGCAACAGACTTAATGTGTGCATGGAGAGACACGTGAGGGACAGGAAAGCTGCAAGAGATGCAGCAGTGAGGGCACATGTTGAAGCAGTAGCTGCACAGTTGGCAACAAGAACAACGGCCGTGGAGGAGGAGCCTGTTGGGCTATGTGACCTGCCAGGCTTTGACCCACCTGGTACTAGGAGAAGGCTTGGGAGGTCGATTAAAACCTTCGAGCAGTGGATAGAGCATGAGCCTCTGGAGAGATGGTCTTTGCTACATGACACACATGGAGCAAGGTACGGTGTCATGACAACGAACCTCGCGGAAACATACAACTTTGTCCGCAGAGGAAACCGGACATTGCCACTTACAGCCATCGTTGAGGGTATTTTCTATGGCACCGTCAAGTATTTCAGAGATAGACGTCAAAAAGCAGAGCAACATATCTTCAACAACCCGAATACACGGTACTGTGAAAGAGTCACGAAGTACATGGACAACAAGATGCAAAAAGCTAGGTCACACACTGTAGTCGCCATCGGTAATCAAGAAAGAAGGTTTGAGGTCCGCTTAGCCAACAACAAATTCAGATGTGCAAATGAGTTAAGGAAGCGTGAGGTGAAAATTGGTAATGAAGCCTGGCCAACGTGTGAGTGCACATGCAACAAACCGAAATTGCTTCACCTACCTTGCTCACATGTACTTGCTGCTTGCGGGCAGCTTGGAATGGACGCAATATCGTTTGTGTCTCCATTTTTTCTGAAAGAGTCTGTCCTCAATACCTGGACAGGTGAGCTGATGGGTTTTCGATCAATGGGTAATTTCAACAGCGTCAACACCGCTGAAAGGCATTACATTCCAAACCCAGAGCACATGCATACAAGTAGAGGCAGACAACAGTGTCAGCGCATCCGGAATGATATGGATGAATCTGAAGTAGGAGGTCCGACTAGGCAATGCATTTTATGCAATGAATTTGTCCACAGGGACACTAATTGTCCCACTTTCGTCACTGGGCGTGGACGAGGCAACCGGGGAAGAAGAGGAGGTAGAGGCAGTAGAGGAGTAAGGGCGAGAGGAAGAAGCTAAGCTAGCAATAGTATGTTCTGAATTTGTATTAAGTGTGGCACTATGTTCTGAATCTGTATTAAGTGTGGCACTATGTTCTGAATTTGTATTAAGTGTGGCACCATGTTCTGAATTTTTATTAAGTGTGACACTATGTTATGAATTTGTATTTGGTGTGGCGCTATGTTCTGAATTTTTATTAAGTGTGGCACTATGTTCTGATTTTTTTATGTGCAGAAATGTCGGGTGTGGTTGCTGAATGGGGACATTGATCGGGGTCATCGTGGTGCGATATGGTATGAGCGCAAGCTTGAGCCTCTGGTGACTCGCACTCCTAAGGAAAACTGGATGATACACCCAGGATGGATTCAGCGGTACGTGCTTTATTAATTTGCACACTGACATGCATATTAATGGGAGACACTAACTGAAATGTTCTCTGATGAAGGTTGAAATGGGCCGGCCTTTTACCTTTCGCGCGTCTGGTTGAGTCTATCCCGGGTGAGAAACGCATCGCCATCGACGGGTCCTTGCTGAGCTGCTTAGTGGACCGTTGGAGGCCAGAGACCCACACGTTTCACTTCCGATGGGGAGAGATGGCTCCTACTCTGGAGGATGTGTCACTTTTGCTCGGACTACCGTTGGCAGGTCATGCCATAGGACCGTTGGACGCACCGGCTGGTTGGGAGCGAGCCCTTACACAACGTTTTCATGGTGTTTTTCCGGATGCTCCGGATCCGGTATGGGAGCATCACAGACCTAAGTATGAGTGGTTGCTCAATTTCCGTGTAATTTCCCCAACCTCTTATCTTCAAGTTATCGTGCATATGGTTTTACAGAAAATAACTGCGGCTAACTAAAACTTTCTCTTTGCTTAATGCAGATCCAAAACTTCCGGGCGCCATTGACTGCGGAACAGATCACTCGGAGCCTGGAGGCCTACTTAATGTGGCTTTTCAGCAAGGTGATGTTCACAGAGAACCATGTCACCACTATTAGCACGCTCTACATCCCTATGGCACTCGAGATAGCGAGCGCTCAGACGGCGGATCAGATCAGACAAAGGAGTTGGGGTTCGACGGTCTTAGCGGCTACATATCGAGGTATGTGCAACGGTTGCCAGCTTACATCGAGAAAGCCAGCCCTTCTTGGATGCCCTCTATTCCTACAACTATGGTCGTGGGAGAGGTTCTCTATAGGGCGACCAGATGTACGTGTTCGTGAGCCTATAGACGCCATGTTTGATGTTGATGGCATCGACATGCCTACTTTCGGTCTGTGTTGGACACGTCGCGAGGTATGCACCGTGTTATAGTTTAATGCAACTTTTTTCTGCACAAGAGATAGTTCGATGCTAGCGGCTACTAACTTTTGTTTTCTGCAGAGACGCTTTGCTAGTGATCAGACCAGGAAGGCATACACAACATTGAATGAGCAGTTCGATGCGTACATCGGGGTCATCTGGCAGCCCTACACGGAAGCAGCCATACAAGCGAGATACCCTGGTGGTCTGTCTGTGCTATGCACAAGGGACCGAGATTACTGGATGAGAAAATCAAAGATCATCTTCGATGTCTTCGTCGAGGAGATGGCACAACAGAGGGTTATGAGGCAATTTGGTCTTCTGCAGTTGGAGCTGCCTCCCCCTATAGAGAACCCGGTGCCAGCACACATCCACAGGTATTAACCAGTTTTTCAATATTGCATTATCTTTCATAGTACTCCATTCGAAGCTTTAGGTAATTGTTGAACACACACCACAATTTTAGGACGATAAGGAAGGGCATGACCAGGACAACTGCTGACTGGCTAGTTAGATTAGAGCCGTATGTTATAGAATGGGAGACAGCAAACACACATCTATGGCACGAGAATCACATTTTTGATCTTAATGAATTCAATCTCTATTTGCAGCGCTACATGACCGGAACACGGTTATGCATCGTTGAGCACTCCCACCCAGAGGAGATACCGGATCCTACACCGTCAGATATGTACCCGAGCTATGACACTTCGGATCTAGGCAGTACGCGGTAAGATATATTTTCTTTAAGTAATGTTGTCACATACTTTGACGTGCAAGAGACATACATTATTAATCGTCATGGAAATTTGCAGGCTACCTTGACACACGAACTCTACCAGGACGTGACCACCTTTGGACGATCACTGTCGTCTGGACCTCTTCTTCAGCACCGTCCAGTGCTACAGCCCTTCTTGGAACGAATTCAGAACAAGATACGGACTGTGTACGAGGCTATCACGTGCACCCGGAGAACCGACGTTGTTCAGCACCAGCACCAGCAGCCGCGTCACTCCATGCACCGACATCAACCACGTCCACGTCTAGCACATCAGTCGACAACCAGGCCACCCCGTCCTGACCAATCTGGCGGTTCAACGTGGCAGCAACCACATCACTATAGTCCCACCTCGAGCTTCGTGTTTTCTCCACGGCCACAGCAGCACGGTCCCTCGTCGAGCTTCGTGTTTTCTCCACAGCCACAGCAGCATGGTCCCTCGCCGAGCTTCGTGTTTGAGCCAGAGCAGCCGTCACAACCAGCAGGTAAGTGTCTTCATTTTTATTGTTTTCAATATTAATTGAGGCGACCTCATTCTTCATGACTAAACGTTCCATCATGCAGGAGCCTACGGATATCATGCGTCTATGTCAGCATCACATGATACGTGGGGGAGTGATCAACATTCCAAGGAGAACATACATGCTTAGATGTCGCAGCACACCCAGTGGATGAACATGTATTTGACTCCTCCACCAGGCCCCACACAGGATACACAGCATGACCAGGGAGTCTGAAATTCCTCCTCGTAACATTAGGCCACCTAATAGGTTGGGATGGTCGCCACTTCCAGATCCGCCTCCCCGCCAGGGCAGACGTCGTCACTGACGCTTCCATCTATCAGTAGAGACACGACCATCTACTTATGTATGAGACTTATGTCTATTCAATGTATGAGACAAATGACTATGTACTTATGTATGAGACATATGCCTACTCTATTTTAGTACTCTGTTATCCGAACTACAACATCATATTTAGATAGAACACAATGCTCGCAACAAGACAGTATAAACAACTAGATAGAACTACATCTGAATTAACGGTACGTATGACTAAACTTACAACATACATCATAAAAACTACATGAAGTCATCATCGTCATCCTCCGTCGATGCAGAACTCTTGCCCTTCGAGGATGCAGAACTCTTACCCTTGGACGATGCAGAACTCTTGCCCTTCGAGGATGCAGTACTCTTGCCCTTGGACGATGCAAAACTCTTGCTCTTTGACGATGCAGAACCCGAAAGCGGCAGCATGAAGATATCATCTTCGTCCTCGCTCTCCTCAGTCCATAAAAATGGATGCTTTTCTGCAGTCCTTCTGAAAGTTTCACTCTTCGGCTCCACTACCTTCTTCCACCTTGCATGCAACCTAAGAAGTTCTATACGTACCTCCTCATAGGTCCTTTCAGGCCACCCAGACATATGTAATTCATGAGCCAACTCATTCATTATGGTGTCACTACTGGTGAGTTCGTCCCATGGAACTATCCTATTGTCCATCCTGAAATCGGTAGCTAGCCTCAGAAGAGTCCTGCTCATCTCAGGGTGAAAACTACGATCGAAAGGATAATGGGACATCTCAACTACACTACGCTGGAATGCTTATCCTCCTCTGTCTGAAGGGGGTTTTATAGGTAGGGACGAGAAAATGGCGGGAAAGAATGACTGCGGTATGGCGGGAAACGATTGGCGGGAAACGGGTGGCAGAAAAGAGTTGGCGCGAACATATGGCGGGAAACGGGTGGCGGGAAAGAGTTGGCGCGAACATATGGCGGGAAACGGGTGGCGGGAAAGAGTTGGCGCGAACATATAGCGGGAAACGGGTGGCGGGAAAGAGTTGGCGCGAACATATGGCGGGAAACGGGTGGCGGGAAAGAGTTGGCGCGAACATATGGCGGGAAAATATTGCGGGGAAAGGATTGCGCGAAATACGTCATAGTTTATAAAAAAAAATCGGGGATCGTTCGGGACAAAAATGGTGGCATGCACCGGTCGGCCCACGTCAGGCCAATTAGTCCCTGTCGGCCCATAGCGGGCCAATTAGTCCCTGTCGGCCCACAGCAGGCCAATTAGTCTCTGTCGGTCCACTACTGGCCGAGTGGACCTGAACTGGTGGCCGACAAGCCAATCGGCTAGCAGCAAGCCGATAGGATCTCAGTCGGCCTGCTGTGGACCGACTAGGTCCACTCGGCCTGCTGCGGGCCGACGGTGTATTATTTTTGAAAATTATTTTTTGGGCGTAATATTTGTGCAAATTAATAAAAAAATGTATTATTTAAAAAATAGCCTCAATTATAGCAGCAACAAAGGCCACCATGGTCCGGTGTGCAGTGGCCTTTTTTGGATTCAAAAAATGCGCAATGATCAATGCATGGCTGGTCGGATAAAGTGTCTCCTTCACAACTTTTAAATTTGATACACATCGTAGGGAAGGGGGGTTGGTTTTGGATCTATGCACAACAAAATATAGCAAAGTTAGAATATATAAAATACTTAAGTTACTTGGGTTAGTTTGAATTACATATGCAAAGGTATGTGCGCTTACACAAAGTGCGCATAAACAAATCCCAAAAACAAGCAGAAAGATTGATTAGATAGATAAATGGTTGTACCTGCATGACATGAGAATAGAGTAGACATCATCACAAGAGCTACCAAGCATAGAGCTCTTGTGTTGCTCTTGGTAAGTCCCATAAGAAGTGGCTTGTTACTTATTTCTTGTACGTATGTTTGTTCTTGTAGTTTGTATTTTCTACATATGCCCTATGTGTTGGTGTTTATATAACCATGGCCAAACCATGAAGGGTCAGTCCCCCCCTTTCTATTTTTGGCTGGAGATAATTAGTATCTAAATAAACCATTGTATATCCTATGGATAAATTGCCATTAAACTTTTATTGAATTCTAACCTTAAAATATATTAGCATTCTGAAATGACATACATAGAAAACATTAAAATGTATCTTAGAGGTAAGAGCGGATCCAACCCAGCTGGCCATTCGGGCCCCCTCTGTATACTGTAGAAAGTGCTATAGTATTTTGCTTACAAAGGATTTGGGCCTCATGCCAAGCCCCCCCCCCCCCCCCCCCAACGCGGCCTGGGGCCTATATCAGCCACTGCTTCGAGGCAGCACAAATGGACTGCTATTTAATCCTAATGATTGGTGATTAGAATTAACTTGTGTTAAAAGTAATCTGAAAATACATTGTCTATAATCATTTGTTTCATGATATTGAGAACTTTTTAAATCTCTATCTTGAGATTTGAAAAATTGAAAATGATAAAACTAATTATTTATAGGAGAAGAGATACTATGAATAATATGTTTTTTAGGAGAACAAGTAGGGAAATTTATTTTTGTATTTCATAAAAGGGGTGTCATTATAGAAAAAGAGAAATATAAAAACTTAAATGACAAAATATTACTGCAACAACAACTGTAGCACATGCATATAAACGCATTATCAAAAAACTCAATACCTAGTATAGAAGTCAACTACACTTATTTCTCCTAGCCTAGTTAGTAATCCAATGCAAAACTTAGTAGTATGTTCTCAAATATGAATACAAATCATTACTAACTGGGAGAGTAACTCTCACAGTTGCATGGAAAATCCATCCTACCACTCGGAGGTAGTTACCCCATATGTCTTATATACTACCATGTGATACTATATATACTACTTTATCATTATAAATATGTTCATATATTATATATAACATATTTTAAAGTGAGTTACATGAAAAAATCGCAAGTTGGCTCATGGTTTTTATTATATTTATGAAATACATATATATTTGTACGTAAAAAAGAACATACTCAAAATATGATGCATACTACCTGAAAAGTAGTATATATAATACCTAAATATTCTTATATACTACATACTACACGTACATACTCTCCGTTTTGATAGATACCACGTATAACATACAAAACTGAAGTGGTGGTAGATAAAATTTGTCCTATATATATATATTTTGCATTCTAAAATATGTGTTTTGGCTTTCAAACAAACAATGTGCATTATAAAGCTTGTCTAATGACATGTCGATGAACCTTGTTTCATGGTAATCATGTCATTACAAAGTCATGTATGTGCATGAAATTCAACACATATTGAATTATAATTTATACCCCTTATATGCTCCACTAGGGCCCCCAGGACGCCCCCCAGGCACCTTTTTTAGCACCGGCGGGTAAAAAACGTCCCAGTTAGGCCCCCAAGACGCCGTTTTGCGCCGGATTTTGCAGAAGTTAGCGTCGGCACGCCCACCCCGCACCCAGCCCGCCGGGGGCAGCTGGGGACGCCGGCATTAGCTTTTTGCAGGCGCTGCCCCACTTGCCAGCCTCTCTCTCCCTCCTTTCTCTTCTCCAGGCCCACCCACATGCAGCACACTCCCTCTCTCCTCTCCACGCCCACACTCCCTCTCTCCCCGGCGACTTCTACTCTCCATGTACTACGGGCGGGCGAAGCCGGAGCTCGCCGTGCGTGGGCGGGGCGGGTGCTGGCCCTCGCCTCGCGAGGCGGGGCCGTGGCCGGAGCAGGCAAGGCCGGGACGGGCGAGGCCGAGTAAAAGGATCGATATAGTTGACTAGAGGGGGGGTGAATAGACAACTACACATTTTTAACTTTTCTTTACCAAATTAAACTTTGCATCAAAGTAGGTTGTCTAGATGTGCAACTAGGTGAACAACCTATATGATGCAATAACAACAAGCATACAAGCAAGCAAGAGAAGTAACACTAAAGAGCTTGCACAAGTAAAGGTGAGAGATAACCAAGAGTGGATCCGGTGAAGACGAGGATGTGTTACCGAAGTTCCTTCCTTTTGAGGGGAAGTACGTCTCCGTTAGAGAGGTGTGGAGGCACAATGCTTCCCAAGAAGCCACTAGGGCCACCGTATTCTCCTCACACCCTCACACCCTCACACAATGCGAGATGCCGTGATTCCACTATTGGTGCCCTTGAAGGTGGCAACCGGACCTTTACAAACAAGGTTGGGGCAATCTCCACAACTTAATCGGAGGCCCCCAACAATACCACGAAGCTTCACCATAATGGACTATGGCTCCGTGGTGACCTCAACCGTCTAGGGTGCTCAAACACCCAAGAGTAACAAGATCCGCTAGGGATGAGTGGGGGAATCGAAAATCCCTTGGTGGAAGTGTAGATCGGGGCCTTCTCAACCACTCCCGAGCAAATCAACAAGTTTGATTGGCTAGAGAGATAGATCAGGCGAAAATGGAGCTTGGAGCATTAATGGAGCTTGAGCATTAATGGAGCTTGAGGGGGAAGAGGTAGGTCAAAAGGGAAGAAGGGGACCCTCTTTTATAGTGGGGGCAACAATCCAACCGTTGCCCCACCAACCAGCCCCGCACAGGGCAGTAGTACCACTAAAGGGGGGCGGTACTACCGTTGAGCCAGCGGTACTGCCGCTCCAGCTAGTGGTACTGGCGCGCAGAGAAGAGCAGCAGGGATCTGGACCCAGCGCGGTACTACCGCGGTGGTAGGGCGGTACTACCGCTCCGAAACGGTACTACCGCCTCTACTGCCGCAACTAGTGCCGCAAAACCCGACCTATGGCTCCGTGGTGACCTCAACCGTCTAGGGTGCTCAAACACCCAAGAGTAACAAGATCCGCTAGGGATGAGTGGGGGAATCGAAAATCCCTTGGTGGAAGTGTAGATCGGGGCCTTCTCAACCACTCCCGAGCAAATCAACAAGTTTGATTGGCTAGAGAGATAGATCGGGCGAAAATGGAGCTTGGAGCATTAATGGAGCTTGAGCATTAATGGAGCTTGAGGGGGAAGAGGTAGGTCAAAAGGGAAGAAGGGGACCCCCTTTTATAGTGGGGGCAACAATCCAACCGTTGCCCCACCAACCAGCCCCGCACAGGGCGGTTAGTACCACTAAAGGGGGGCGGTACTACCGTTGAGCCAGCGGTACTGCCGCTCCAGCTAGTGGTACTGGCGCGCAGAGAAGAGCAGTAGGGATCTGGACCCAGCGCGGTACTACCGCGGTGGTAAGGGCGGTACTACCGCTCCGAAACGGTACTACCGCCTCTACTGCCGCAACTAGTGCCGCAAAACCCGACACGAGAAAAAGAGCCCTCGAGTCGAGGCGGTAGGAGCCAGACACCCCAGCGGTAGTACAGCTGCAGGGTCACCGGCGGTACTACCGCTGCGGAGCGGTACTACCGCCTGTGACCCTTCGGCGATACTACCGCTGGTAGTGCGGTACTACCGCTGGGACACAGACAAGAGAGAGAGAGAGAGAAGATCTCTCCGTCGAGGCTGAGGACGAGGCGGTGGTGCCAGGCAGGCTAGCGGTAGTACTGCTGTGGAGTCACCGGCGGTACTACAGCTGCGGAGCGGTACTGCCGCTTGTGACTCCTCAACGGTACTACCGCTGGGTTGTGCGGTACTACCGCTGGAACCCAGACAGGACACAGAAAGAGAAGAGGTCTCTCCAATGAAGTGAAAGAGCTCTGAGGGTGAGAAGCTGATGTGTACGTGTTGATTCCACCCAAGCAATACCCCAGCGGACCCCCTCTTGATAGTACGGTGCCCTCTACGCAACTAGTCCACCGAAAGAGAAACGAAAGAGCTACACCGTCTTGAATGACACTCCGAAGGGAAGAAAACGTCTCGTGCCAAGGATGAATCTGTGAACTACTCAAAGCACATGATTAGTCCGCAAACATGTTGTCATCAATCACCAAAACTACCTCGAGAGAGATATGCCTCAACAATCTCACCCTTTTTGGTGGATTGATGACAACTAGGGATTTGCACAAGGAAAAGATATAAAAGTAATAAAACTAAGAACTACAAAATATAGACGGGCTCCCCCTGAATGTGTGCACCTAGTTAGAGGAGCATTTGGAAAGCAAGACACACACATTCGGATCAACACTCCCCCTATATTTTATAGTCCAACAATTCTAAGCACATGATATATGAGAGAAGAGTATAAAACAGGGCAAGCATGCAACTCATAATATACTACAGTACTGAATAGACATAAGTAATAAGGTAGCGATAGGGAGCATATGTCTCACACCATATGTCTAGAACTTAGGTCTCACAGGCACCAAACCAAACCAAACAAAGACAACGAGAGAACACACAAGAAAACACAAGACGACACAAAGACACACTCGAAGCACGGCAACAACACAAATCCCTACACTCTCTCCCCCTTTGGCATCGAGACACCAAAAGGGCAAAGAGCGACGCTACGACTCCAGGTGATGGCAAGCTGAGGATCTCGAACATCACATCTCAGCATGATCGTCTGCATCTCCGTCGTTGGTCGGAAACTGCTCGGCGTCGGAGTCGATCCAAGGGCAATGCTGATGAATCCATTCCTCCTCTTCAGTGATATGTCCCTCAGAACCACTGGCAACTGTTGCTCCCAGGTGACGCATGAGCTCCTTGTGGCGCACCGTGGCATGCTTCTCCGCCACAAGAGTCATGTACTGACCATGAGACTCCATGCAGAAAAGCTTCTTCATCTTGCGTTTAAGCTTCTTCGCCCACGAAGGTTTTGCACTAGAGGTCCCAAAGTCCTCGTGATCATCAGTGGCAGCCCCACCCTCGGTCTCCATGGCAGCAGCAGCAGCAGACGGACCCCTGGGTTTAGGCGCTGGGGTGCCCCAATTGTCCTTCTTCCTCAGACGCTTGATCTCATGGGAAACCAAGTCTCCAGTTTCCAGCATCACTCTGGGATAGATATGTGCCCAGGCCCTCTCAATGAGCCTGATGATGAATGGACCATATATCGGGCACTTGCGCTCAGAAACGGCAGAGAGAAGTTCAGACCACATAACATGAGAAATATCCAGGCTCTCTCTAGTGTTTGCTTCCTTCTCATGCTGACAGAAAAGAAGCATGTCCACGAGATATGAGTGGACCATATCCAGATTCCCGATGCGAGGGGAGAGAGTCTCACGGAAGACACGATGAAGAATGTCCAGATACGGAGACAACTCATAGGTTTCCTTCTTAGTCACTGGGTGAACCTTCACAGTGCAGTAGGGCCAAAGGGCTTGCTTGTGAGTGGATGTAGTATTGCGGTGAGGGCGGAAACCTACTGAAGTCTCAAGCCCGCGATCTTCCACATCAAGTAACTCCATGAAGGCCTTCCACTTGACGAAAAGCAACTTGCCATTGGTCATCCAAGTCAGAGTCCTGTCGGCATCCGTTCCAAGATGAACGGTAGCAAAGAATTGAGCCACCAAATCTGCATCGAAATCCTTGTTGAACTGCATGATCCTGAGAATGTTCAGCTGAGTGCACATCTGAAGGGCTTCGCCAAAGTACTCAGGGTCCTTCTCCATGGCATCAGTGTCGATGGAGTGAACATCAACATAGAGATTCTTCTTGGCCTTGATCACATCAAAATAGATGGCAAACTGAAATCGGTTCCAGAATGGGCGGTTGACCAAAGTGGGATCTTGGTCCACCTCATAGGGATTACGGCGACGCCTTTCCCAATACTCCTTGGCAGTCATCTCAGTCACAGTCTTTCCTTTTGGCTTGTTGGCGGATCTCTTCGACTGCTGAGGTGGTGGAGGAGCACTTGCAGATGCACCTGCTGGTGGCGGTTGGGTGCTAGAGGAACCACCGGCTGGCTCAGAGGTGCGGTAGCGCTTTGACGTGCACGCCCGGGGTTGATACGGCGAGCTTGATGCTCAGGATGTTCATCACCTTGAGCCAAACACAAGAACACGCAAAACAACCAGAAAGAACGAGCATAAGCCAACAAACACAACAAAAGGATCAAGGTAAGGCAGGTACATGATGGAACTTGGCAGGCAGCGGTAGTACCGTGACATGCCCGCGGCAGTACCGCCCAAGCGGTAGTACCGCTCGAGGTCAAGCGGTAGTACCGCTCCAACGAGAGCGGTAGTACCGCTCGAGGCGGGGAAACAGCGGTTTCCTACTACCGTGGTCAGATCTGGCACTACCGGCCTACCAAATTCAAAAATATTCCTACCAAACTCTAATCTAGATAGTCTAGTTGCCTTCTCCAACCTACTCAAGCCTAGATTTAGCCAAAAATCTAGGGATGCAACCACCATTACCCCTAAGAAGCAAGATCTGAAAACGAGACAAAGGGAGAGAAGGAACGGGGGCAATACCCGCATCCATGGCAAGAGAACGAGGTGGGGATCGACTCCACCGAAGGAAATGGAGAGGGACGCCCCGGAGACGAAGATCCGCCGGAGCCCTCCCGCGGCGTGGCGAGGCTGGAGAGAGGAAGAGTAACGAGGGGGCAAAGTGAATGGGTATGGGGGAGAATAAACCTCCCCCTGCCCCGATATAACCCCCTGGTCCCGTCCCTCAGCGGTAGTACCGCGCTGGGGGGCGGTAGTACCGCTTATAAGCGGTAGTACCGCGCACCACCAGCGGTAGTACCGCCTAGCACGCCACGGCAACCAAACAACATGGCTTAGCTAAAAAAACAAAAAGGCAAGAAGGGAGAGCACACCAGCAAACGGCCAAGACACACCTCTTCAAGAGAGGGCGGTGGCCGAGGCCACCTATGTTTGAGTCAAGAGGTACGGCGCCGCGAAGATTTTAACCTTGGGCCCATGACCAAAACTCGTCTTTGAAACACAAGTACCATCAACAATGGCTAAAGTGAAAGACTTGATCAATTTATGCATAATGGGGGGAGGAAGAGTTCATTTAGAGAACAACACTCCCCCTATGTCCATGCCTACACCTAAACTAGACAACAAATTGAGCGTGGTGGGGTGTGCAAGGGTTCAAGCCACATTGCTCGAATCAATGATATTTAGCTCATGCCTTAACTCGCGAAATCTTGCTTCATCTAAGGGCTTCGTGAAAATATCTGCAAGGTTATCATGAGTGTTGACATAGTTGAGCTCGATCTCTCCTCGCCTAATGTGATCCCGGATGAAGTGATACCGAATCTCAATATGCTTCGTCTTCAAGTGTTGCACCGGGTTCAGAGAGATCATGATGTCACTTTCATTGTCACACCAAAGAGGCACTTTGTCACAAGTGACACCGTAATCCTTTAAAGTTTGCCTCATCCATAGGAGTTGTGCACAACAACTACCGGCTGCTACATACTCCGCTTTGGTGGACGAGAGAGACACACAACTTTGCTTTTTGGAAGACCAACTTACCAAAGAGCAACCAAGGAATTGGCACCCTTCGGAAGTGGACTTCCTATCCACTTCGTCTCCCACCCAATCGGAATCCAAGAACCCTACAAGCTTGAAGTTTGATCCTCTTGGGTACCATAAGCCAAAGTTTGGGGTATGAGCCAAATATCGAAAGATTCGTTTGACCGCCACATAGTGACTTTCCTTAGGTGCGGCTTGAAACCGTGCACAAATTCCCACACTCAACATGATATCCGGTCTAGATGCACAAAGGTAAAGCAAGGATCCAATCATGGAGCGATATACCTTTTGATCCACCACTTTACCATTGGGATCTATGTCAAGTTGGCACTTGGTGGGCATTGGAGTGGAAGCCGTCTTGACGTCACTTAGCTTGAATCTCTTGAGCATGTCTTGAGTGTATTTGGCTTGGTTGATGAAGGTTCCTTCTCTTCTTTGCTTCACTTCGAACCCTAGAAAGAACTTCAACTCTCCCATGGAAGACATCTCGAACTTTGAGGTCATGAGAGCGGCAAATTCCTCATTGAAACTTTGTTAGGTGAACCAAAGATAATATCATCAACATATAATTGGCACACAAACAACTCCTTTTGACCTTCTTAGTAAAAAGAGTGGGGTCGATTACACCAACTTCAAAACCACGGTCTTGTAACAACTCGGTAAGGTGGTCATACCAGGCACGTGGGGCTTGTTTAAGACCATAGAGTGCCTTATCGAGTTGATACACATGATCGGGAAAGTAGGGATCCTCAAACCCCGGGGGTTGCTTGACGTAAACCAATTCATTAATAGGACCATTCAGAAAAGCACTCTTCACATCCATTTGTTGTAACTTAAAGTTATGATGTGAAGCATATGCAATCAACATGCGAATGGATTCAAGACGAGCAACGGGAGCAAAGGTTTCACCGTAATCGATACCCTCGACTTGGGAGTAGCCTTGTGCTACCAAATGAGCCTTGTTGCGAATGGTAATCCCATGGGCATCTTGCTTGTTCTTAAATATCCACTTGGTTCCAATGCATTGTGATTCCCCGTCGGTCTTGGCACCAATCTCCACACTTTGTTGCGCTCGAAGTTGTTGAGTTCTTCATGCATGGCATTGAGCCAATCCGGATCTTCTAGCGCCTCATAGACCTTGTGGGGTTCGACACAAGAGACAAACGCGTGATGCTCACAATAGTTTGCTAATTGTCTACGAGTGCTTACCCCCTTTCTTAAGCTTCCAAGCACATTCGTCATGAGATGATCCTTGGTGGAGAGCTTGGAAGCAACCTTGGCGGCACGACGCTCCAAATCCTCCTCGGGGGTGAGACGAGGAGTGATCACTTGATTATCTTGAGCGTTGTTCTTGAACTTGCTCGGAGGAGAGAACTTGACCTTGGGCATCACTTGATGTGTCAACACTGTCTTGAGCATGATCTTGCCCTTGGTCATGTTCTTGAGGACGAGGGCCTTCATGTTGTTCTTCGGAAGCGTGTGGGCCTTGGGTTGGTGATGGCTCCACTTGAGTGGAGCATTGTCCTTCTCCTTAGGCCACAAGGGATTCCTCAATGGGTAGGATAAAACCAACACCCATTCTTCTTATGGCTTGAGGAGGAATTTCATCACCTACATCACAAGTGCCACTTTGCTCCACTTGGGAGCCGTTATTCTCATCAAACTCCATGTTACATGTCTCCTCAATAAGTCCCGTGGATTTATTGAGGACATGGTAAGCATGAGAGTTTGTAGCATAACCAACAAATATGCCCTCATAAGCTCTAGCCTCAAATTTAGACAACCGAACACCTTTCTTGAGAATGAAACACTTACACCCGAACACCCGAAAGTACTTGAGGTTGGGCTTGTTACCGGTGAGTATCTCATATGGAGTCTTGTTCAAGCCCTTGCGGAGGTAGAGCCGATTGGATGCATGACACGCGGTGTTGATGGCTTCGGCCCAAAAGTTGTACGGAGGCTTGAACTCCGCCATCATGGTCCTTGCCACATCCATCAACGTCCGGTTCTTCCTCTCCGCAACACCGTTTTGTTGAGGGGTGTAAGGTGCGGAATATTGATGCTTGATCCCCTCATCACTAAGAAACTCATCCAAGGTGTAGTTCTTGAACTCGGTGGCGTTGTCACTTCTTATTGTCAAGATCTTTGCATTGTGTTGACGTTGTGCTTCATTTGAAAATTCAATGACGGTTTGTTGGGTCTCGCTCTTCCTCTTGAAGAAATACACCCACGTGTATCTTGAGTAGTCATCCACAATCACCAAGCAATACTTCCTACCTCCAAGACTATCGAAGGATGGAGGCCCAAAGAGATCCATGTGAAGGAGCTCCAAAGGCCTCTTTGAGTAAATGATAGTCGTGGGAGGGTGAGCCTTCTCATGTAGCTTTCCTTCGATACAAGAACTGCAAGCACGATCTTTAGCAAAACTAACATTCGTTAGTCCACGGACATGGTCCCCCTTGAGAAGACTTTGCAAAGATCTCATATTGACATGGGCTAGATGGCGATACCAAAGCCACCCCACATCAACTTTAGCCATTAGGCATGTCGCGGTCTTAGTGGGTCGCTCCGAAAAGTTAATCACATATAGACCGTTCTCGACATGCCCAACAAAGGCTACTTTAAGAGTCTTGCTCCACAAGAGGGCCACGGTATCGATATCAAAGAAAGTGTCAAAGCCCATGATTGCAAGTTGACGAACGGAAAGTAAATTGTATGCAAGGGACTCAACAAGTATGACCTTCTCGATCGTGAGATCATGAGAGATGACCATCTTGCCAAGTCCCAATACCTTAGAGGATTAGGCGTCACCCCACTCGACATTGGTGGGCATAGATGGAATCTTGTGCACATCCACCACCAAGTCCTTGCTTCCGGTCATATGATTTGTAGCTCCGCTATCGAGCAACCATGATCCCCCACCGGAAGCAAACACCTACAAGAGATTAATGCTTGGTTTTAGGTACCCATTTTGTAATGGGTCCTTTGATGTTAGTAACAAGGGTCTTTGGAACCCAAATAGACCATTCAATGTATTCATGAGGAGAACCAACGAATTTGGCATAGACATGCCCATCACTAGCACGGCATAACACATATGAAGGATTAAAGTCGCCGGCTTTGATGCGAGGAGTGGCATTGCCCTTTTTGACAACGCCACCCTTCTCATTGTTCTTCTTCTTCTCCTCGGAGGCACTCTCTCCCTCCTTCACAAAGGTTTGCATGAGAGGATGAGGTCGTTTGGTCTTGTCATTCTTCTTCTTGTTCTTGAAGTCGGGCACGTACCCAACCCCTTCCTTGGCCACAACTCCCTTTTGGTTGATCAAGAGGTCGTTGAGGTTCTTCCTGCTTTGTATGCAAGTTGCAAGACCTCTCTCAAGTTGCCCCTTTAGCTTAGCGTTCTCCTCAACGAGATGCACATGCTCACAACACGGGTTAGTAGCATTTGCATTATCAATTAACATCATACGAGGAAAAGTGGCTTTTTCCTTGGTTAGCTTTACTTGAAGTTGATCATGAGACTCTTTGAGGCTAGCATGAGCACCCTTCAAGACCTTGTGAGCCTTGTCAAGTAGATCAAACTCCTCTTTGAGTCTAGCAAGATCAACCTCAAGTTCGGCCTTCTCGGAGTTTAGCACATGAGAAACAATGAGGACATGATCATAATCATTCTTTAACTTAGCATGATCAACATTGTGTGACTCCTCAAGAGCCAAACGAAGACCACACTCTTCCTCAAGAGCATTGGAAAGATCCAAAATCTCATCGGCATAGTCACGACTATGCTCTTCCATCTTAGTGATGGTGTCTTCGTGAGCCTCGATCATGTCATTGGCTTCACCAAGTTGTTCCAAGAGAGCAACAAAGTGCTTCTTGGATTTTCCCTTAAGTTTGTCCATAAAGGCCTCAAACTCATTTGTCTCCACATTCGCTCCCTCAAGTTCATTAATGCTTTCCGTCGGAGAAGGATGATTAATGATGGTAGTTTTGATGTTGGGGGTTACCTTGTTGGTGGCTTTAGCCATGAGGCATTTGGCGGTGATGCTCTCATTGGGTGAGTCAAAGAGGGACACCCGTGGAGTCGTCGCAATGGCAACGGAGGCCATGGCAACCGACTCATCACCTTCATCATCGTCGTCATCCTCATTGTACTCTTCTTGTACCACCAATGCCTTGGGAGGAGTCTTCTTGGTGAAGTTGCTCTTGTTGGGGAATGACTTGGCCTTGTCCTTTCGGATGAGCTTGCCACCATTGTCTTCCCTCTTCTCATACGGGCACTCCGCAACAAAATGACTCACGTTGCCACAATTGTAGCAAGTCCTTACACGTTGCTTGCTCTTCGTGCCACTTGAGTTGTTCTTGTTAAAGTTTGGCCTCGAGTTTTTCTTGCTCCAAAATTGCCTTGAAGCGAGTGCCATGTGTTCATGATATGCATACTTCGTATCCTCGGGGTTGCTCTCCTCTTCTTCCTCTTCTTCTTCTTCTTCAATGAAGAGCTTGGCCTTCAATGCAAGGTTGGGATTCTTTGCCCTTTGAGAACGAAGCACCGCATTGTCGGCGGTCTTGTCCAAAATTTTCATGGCCACAAACTCATCCAACACTTCGCTTGAGGTTAAAGTGTGGAAGTCCGGTCTTTGAGGAATGACGGAGGACATGGCCTTGTGGTAGGGCATCATTGCCTTGAGGAATTTGCGCTTGATCCAATTGTCATCCGTGTCCTTGCTCCCGTGATCTCGGAGTGAGACCGCGAGTTTGGTTACCCTCCGATAAAGCTCATGAGGTTCTTCATCTTCTTTCATTGCAAACTCATCGGCCTCATCTTGCACCACTTCATAGTTGGAGCGTTGAATGCTTGCGCTTCCCCGGTAGAGGGAGACAACACAAATCCATGCGTCTTTGGCCAAGGCGAAGGGCCGAAGATGAGGTAGGTCTTCGGGTGGGATTGCATCTTGAATGATGAAGAGAGCATTCTCATTGAATTGATTATCCGTGGCTTCTCGAGGAGTGAAGTTGCTTGGATCATGCGGATAGAAACCTTCTTCAATGATTCTCCAAAGGTTAGTGTTCACATGATTTAAATGACGTTTAAAGCGGTAAACCCAAGAATCAAATCCTCATTTTTCACAATCTTAGGGGGAGGACCGGCATGATTCAAATGAGTGGAAGGAACCGGTCCACCATAAACAAGTGGTGGTTCCACATGAGCAAAGATGCCGGTGCCATTTTTACCACTAGAAGAAGGAGCCTTTTCACTACTAGCTTCCCCCTTGTCGAAGATAGCATCCGTCACCTTGTCGGTGGGGTCACCCACTTTCAACAGTGCGGTGGATAGTTTAAGCCCCTCAAGAAATTTAGTAAACATGCTTTCAACCTCGGTCGTCATGGAGGTTTTCAATGTCTCCAAGGCCACATTGAACTCCTCACGGGAGACCGAGGTTCCCCCATCGCCCGTAGACGAGGTCGGATTCACACCGGAGTGTTCCTCCATAGCGTCTACAGTATCAACCATACTCTTTGGACGGTAAATTCCTTCATAAAGAGACGAGGCTCTGATACCAATTAAAAGGATCGATATGGTTGACTAGAGGGGGGGGGGGTGAATAGGCAACTACCAATTTTTAACTTTTCTTTACCAAATTAAACTTTGCATCAAAGTAGGTTGTCTAGATGTGCAACTAGGTGAGCAACCTATATGATGCAATAACAACAAGCATACAAGCAAGCAAGAGAAGTAACACTAAAGAGCTTGCACAAGTAAAGGTGAGAGATAACCAAGAGTGGATCCGGTGAAGACGAGGATGTGTTACCGAAGTTCCTTCCTTTTGAGGGGAAGTACGTCTCCGTTAGAGAGGTGTGGAGGCACAATGCTCCCCAAGAAGCCACTAGGGCCACCGTATTCTCCTCACACCCTCACACCCTCACACAATGCGAGATGCCGTGATTCCACTATTGGTGCCCTTGAAGGTGGCAACCGGACCTTTACAAACAAGGTTGGGGCAATCTCCACAACTTAATCGGAGGCCCCCAACAATACCACGAAGCTTCACCACAATGGACTATGGCTCCGTGGTGACCTCAACCGTCTAGGGTGCTCAAACACCCAAGAGTAACAAGATCCGCTAGGGATGAGTGGGGGAATCGAAAATCCCTTGGTGGAAGTGTAGATCGGGGCCTTCTCAACCACTCCCGAGCAAATCAACAAGTTTGATTGGCTAGAGAGATAGATCAGGCGAAAATGGAGCTTGGAGCATTAATGGAGCTTGAGCATTAATGGAGCTTGAGGGGGAAGAGGTAGGTCAAAAGGGAAGAAGGGGACCCTCTTTTATAGTGGGGGCAACAATCCAACCGTTGCCCCACCAACCAGCCCCGCACAGGGCAGTAGTACCACTAAAGGGGGGCGGTACTACCGTTGAGCCAGCGGTACTGCCGCTCCAGCTAGTGGTACTGGCGCGCAGAGAAGAGCAGCAGGGATCTGGACCCAGCGCGGTACTACCGCGGTGGTAAGGGCGGTACTACCGCTCCGAAACGGTACTACCGCCTCTACTGCCGCAACTAGTGCCGCAAAACCCGACACGAGAAAAAGAGCCCTCGAGTCGAGGCGGTAGGAGCCAGACACCCCAGCGGTAGTACAGCTGCGGGGTCACCGGCGGTACTACCGCTGCGGAGCGGTACTGCCGCCTGTGACCCTTCGGCGGTACTACCGCTGGGACACAGACAAGAGAGAGAGAAGATCTCTCCGTTGAGGCTGAGGACGAGGCGGTGGTGCCAGGCAGGCCAGTGGTAGTACTGCTGTGGAGTCACCGACGGTACTACCGCTGCGGAGCGGTACTGCCGCTGGTGACTCCTCAACCGTACTTCCGCTGGGTTGCGCGGTACTACCGCTGGAACCCAGACATGACATAGAAAGAGAAGAGATCTCTCTCCAATGAAGTGGAAGAGCTCTGAGGGTGAGAAGCTGATGTGTACGTGTTGATTCCACCAAGCAATACCCCAGCGGACCCCCTCTTGATAGTACGGTGCCCTCTACGCAACTAGTCCACAGAAAGAGAAACGAAAGAGCTACACCGTCTTGAATGACACTCCAAAGGGAAGAAAACGTCTCGTGCCAAGGATGAATCTGTGAACTACTCAAAGCACATGATTAGTCCGCAAACATGTTGTCATCAATCACCAAAACTACCTCGAGAGAGATATGCCTCAACACCGGGGCTGGCGAGGCCGAAGCAGGCAAGGCCGGGGTGGAGAAAGAGCGCGCGTGGCCGGGGCAGAGGTGGAGTGGCGCGGAGCGGCCGGGGCAGAGGCGGAGCGTGCGTGGCCGAAGCGTCTGCCTCGGCGAGTTCCTGGACGGGGAGCTCCTCCGGCTGCTCCCCAGGCGCGAGCAGCAGCGGCCAGGCCACGGGCAGGCGCAGGCACGGCCACGGGCGCGGCCACGGGCTCCTGTGGTGACTCCGCGGTCTGCCTGTGGGGGTGGGGGGGGGGCAACGACTGGAAGAGATTTGAAACCCGGAGTAAAATTCTCGCCGGCAGCCCCCCAGGCGGCGAGAAAAATGCCTCCTGGGGAGGCCAACGACTGGAGATGCTCTAACATCCCAAATTTTCAATTTGAATGTTATACATACTAGATCAATGATGGCACGCGTTGCCGCGCCCGTCTATGACTTCAATAATATGATAGGAATTTCTCTAAATATGTAGACCCCAGAAATGCATTTAGATTTTAGAGATATTGCATGGCATGTAGAAAGTTTTAAGAAAATCTTGAACGTTCGATATGCCCAGACAAATTTCATAGTTGGAAGCCCAAATGTTTAGCACCAAATATCATGTATCTATTATCTATTACATGAATAAGAAAACAAAAATCACGACAAACATGGTCCCTTCCTTAAGGAGATCCAAATTTCAACCAGAAAAGCAAAACAATAATTGGAAATGTAAGATATAATATTACGTTTGTACTGACACATGCAATGGAACAAACTTTATCATGGTTCAAAATTACACATCTCATGCAACATAACATAATATATAAACAAAAATTGTATGTAGGTAATCCCACTCCAGGATGAATATCCCTGCAATAGCTCATCCAAGTGGTGATTAAGTATAAGAGGATTCCAATAAACACAGGATGGGCAAACACGTAAGCTCAATGTAACCAACGCATAAAAAATGACAGCGCACATGAAACATTCTTTGTATAACCTTGGAGAAGCTTCTGTTACATCGTCTTATCTCTCGTCCATTGTAAAACATTGATAGGGAATTCGAGAATTAAAAATAACACAAACAATATATATTGCTTAGGCGTAAATGTTGCTTTCCCCTAGCTATAATAATGAAGAAGTTGGAGATGGCATTACTTCACGTGAACAATTAGGCAAGGCTCGAATAGCAAGTAATTGCCTCAATATGGTACCACCATACTAATCTTTCTAGTTGTGGACCTGCCAAAATGATGATTGAAACATGGAATGGGGAAATGTGAAAATCAACCAGTAAAATAAAAATGGCATGTCACTCAATGCCAAAGACATCTCCATAAATTAAGCTAACATGGCAACTTATTTCGTGGGGATAAAAAGTTTTCCTCTCTCTGTGGCATCCGAGCTACCTTGTGTGCCCTCACAATGCAAAATTTAAAAATTGTACTGGTATGCATGTAACATCCCCTTGAATTAAACGGAGGATTATTTACTGTATTAACCTGAATTACTTCATTACTGGTGACACAATATACAATGGGTCAGAAATCAAGTGGGCTTACCTCAGATGGAAATTTCTCATCCCCTGTATCATGCTTTCACAGTTTTCTCTCAAGCATGAGCTTCGTTTCCACCACTAATTGATATGAAGGGAAGCTTTTTTGTTATATGAAATTTTCCACAGTAAAGATATCAGCAATAGTGATCAGTCAAATAGTAATCAATAACTAACATAATATTTGAGTAGATGTTAAGCTGCAGTCATGTTGATAATACCAAGCTACGAGCAACATCTAACATGTAATTGTTGCAGAAGATATATTATGGGGCATTGTGACCTACATGTTCTATGCATTGGAATTTGTCAGTTATCAACCAAAGTGAGCATAGCAGACCTTGTAGCTATGCATTTATCTTCATCTACCCTATAAAATGGTCCCCCAACAACAGTACAAATACACCACTACTACTGTGGTGGCAAGAAAGTCAAGATTAGCCAAGTAGGAATACCAAACTGAAGAGTCCCTCCGTTGGTCAACGCGTTTCAAAAAAGACTTTGCAAACTGCATTGACTATCTGCAAAAAAATAGATAAAATCATCTCAGTTCTTCACAGGCAAAAAAAGATTGACACATGTTTTTCTCAGTCTACCAACAAAATAACTGATTGCTTCATATGAGGTACATTCCTAAATTCATGTGTAATCATAATCATGCATAAAATAAGTTATGTGTCATGGCAGGCAATGTGATTAGAGATGGCAAAGAAGTGGTTCCGTGTCGCCATCGGATGGTTTCTAGAGTGATTTGCCGTAGCCATCTTGTGTTGAATCAACAATAACAGACACAATTGAGGAGCGGAGATACAGAGGGCATGAGCCACCACGGTCGTTGTAATCTGATTGTTTCAGGGCTCCTGTGTTATAAGACCATCAAATCAACTACTCACAAATTCCCCCTCAAAAACAAAACTACTCACAGGTTAAGCAGATCCCAATTTCAAATCATCCGATGAGTGGGTAAGCTGAGGTGCCGTGTTGGCATGCTTCTGGGTACCGACTGGAACATGAGGCATCGGCACAATCTCTAACCAGATCGGCAAGAAACAGGTCAGGAGCGGGCCGGCGGAGGAGCGAGACGATGGGTTGGGTCAGGAGGAGGTGCGAGGGAAAGAGACCTTGCAGGTGGCGCCTTGAGGTCGGGCGATGGTGACGCTTCCTGGCTACAGCCGCCCCGTCGCCCCCAAATCGATTGACAACCGGGATAGGACGGATGTACCAGCGAAGGATCTTCATGTTCACCAAGTATTTCTTCCTTTTCTGCCGTACGGAATGGTAGCGTGAGAGGGATATCTCTAGATCGGATCAAAGGAAGCGAGGCGGCGCACGGAGGGCGTCGAGCGAAGCGGCAGGGTCGGCGTTCGGTGTTTTTTCCCTCTGTGATATTTAAATGGGCTTCGTGCGAGAGTTATGGCCCAATTAACCACGACCCCCCAATTTTGTCGCGGGAGCAGCTGCTCACTCCAGTCATGAGAAGTACCGCAGCTAGTTTGATTGGATGGCCGAAAACGCTGAAAAATATAGATCGAACGGCTGTGAATGCTAATGCCCTGAGATGGCTAGATTAGTGCTCAGTTTTAATATTTCTAAATGTCATCATATGCATATCATATTTTATTTGCATTTTGTTTGCGATCCTAGAAATCCTAAGTAACTCAAGGACCCATGGGGAGAGTTGGGGATTCCATTTATTTTCATATTTAAATTTTTTCAAATTTGAAAAGAGGATCATTTTGGTTTAATAATTTTTCTCTCCGAAATATTTCGGATATTAAAATAAAAGAGAGAAGATAATATGACTTCTTCGAAAAGAGAGAAATATTTGAGGAAAGATTTTTAAAATCCAATAAAAAATTTATTTGGATTTTATTCGAGATTTTATTTGAAAATTGCAATTTTAGGCCAGAAAAATGTTCACTTTGTTCTAAATATTTTGTATAGACGGTGAAAATTGTTTTTGGCATTTTTTAGAAATTTTGTTATGTTTATTTAGGATTTTTCTTTGGCAGAATTTATTAAAAGAAGTTCTGGGCCGGCCCGAGCCGAGCCGGGCCAAGCCCAGCCGCGCCGCCGCCTTGCCCGCGTCGCCCGCCGTGGAGTCGCCGGACTCCGGAAGGAGTCCGGCTCGCCGCCGCCTCGCCTACCCCCTCTCCAAGTCGGAGAACCCGGGGGGGAGCCTTTATAAGCAGCCCCGAGGCCGCCGCCTCCTCCTCGTCTCGCCACCGCAGCCCCGCCGCCGCCTAGCGCTGCCACCCCTGCCGCTAGCCGCGTCGCGCCGCCGCCTCCCCGCACCATCGCCCCGCCTCGCCGCCGACGCCCGACGCCGGAGCCGTCGGATCTCGACGCCGGTTTTCTCCGGTTAAACGGTATATAAAACCGTTCGGTTTTTCCGGTTTATTTTTTTAGATCGGTTTAGGTTAGATCGGTTTTTTTAATTTGTTTGTTAATTAGCGAACGTTCATCAGATTAGTTTCTGTAACGAACGAATTCCTTCGTTTAGTTCTGTTAGCGAACGTTCGTTCGTTAGTCTTCTTATTTTTATTTTATTTTTTGGCCAGGGACCTATTCGCGATTATTTTTATCGCAGATTAGCCCCTAATCTTCAAACCCTCGTAGTTTTGCAACCGTTCATCCAAATCCAGTGAAACCAGCGCCAAAATCTTTGTCTCGAACCCCTCTTTCCAGTTAATCAACCTGAACATGGTTTTGACAATTTAAAATTTGATTGCAAGCAGATTTGA
Organism: Triticum urartu; assembly: GCF_003073215.2. Classification (NCBI taxonomy): domain Eukaryota; kingdom Viridiplantae; phylum Streptophyta; class Magnoliopsida; order Poales; family Poaceae; genus Triticum; species Triticum urartu. Next base: position 696,805,464 of record NC_053024.1, on the reverse strand, counting down.
ACTTGAACTTCTTTTGATCGTAGTTTCGGTTTCATAGCTCCGTTTCGATTGTTTCTTTTTGCAAATCGAAGCACTTCAGTTGAACTTTCAGTTTGGACTTTCTCATATAAGTTTTACCCTTGGATCTATGCTTGAGTGCTTATGTATGCTATTGTTTGTTTGCGATAGAATTCCCGGAGTGCGAAGCGTGCTATGATGACCCACAAGTATAGGGGATCTATCGTAGTGCTTTCGATAAGTAAGAGTGTCCAACCCAACGAGGAACAGAAGGAAATGACAAGCGGTTTTCAGTAAGGTATTCTCTGCAAGCAGTGAAATTATCGGTAACAGGTAGTTTTGTGATAAGGTAATTTGTAACGGGTAACAAGTAATGAAAGTAAATAAGGTGCAGCAAGATGGCCCAATCCTTTTTGTAGAAAAGGAAAAGCCTGGAAAAACTCTTATATAGAGAAAAGCACTCCCGAGGACACATGTGAATTATCGTCAAGCTAGTTTTCATCACACTCATATGATTTGCGTTCGTTACTTTAATAATTTGGTATGTGGGTGGACCGGTGCTTGGGTGCTGCTCTTTCTTGGACAATCATCCCACTTATGATTAACCCCTATTGCAAGCATCCGCAACTACAAAAGAAGTATTAAGGTAAACCTAACCATAGCATGAAACATATGGATCCAAATCAGCCCCTTACGAAGCAACTCATAAACTAGGGTTTAAACTTCTGTCACTCTAGCAACCCATCATCTACTTATTACTTCCCAATGCCTTCCTCTAGGCCCAAACAATGGTGAAGTGTCATGTAGTCGACGTTCACATAACACCACTAGAGGAAAGACAACATACATCTCATCAAAATATCAAACGAATACCAAATTCACATGACTACTTATAGCAAGACTTCTCCCATGTCCTCAGGAACAAATGTAACTACTCACAAATCAAATTCATGATCATAATCAGAGGGGGTATTAATATGCATAAAGGATCTGAACATATGATCTTCCACCAAATAAACCAACTAGCATCAACTATAAGGAGTAATCAACACTACTAGCAACCCACATGTACCAATCTGAGGCTCTGGAACAAAGATTGGATACAAGAGATGAACTAGGGTTTTAGAGGAGATGGTGCTGGTGAAGATGTTGATGGAGATTGACCCCCTCCCGATGAGAGGATCATTGGAGATGATAATGGCGATGATTTCCTCCTCCCGAAGGGAAGTTTCCCTGGCAGAACAGCTCTGCCGGAGCCCTAGATTGGTTCCGCCAAGGTCCCGCCTCGTGGCGACGGAGTTTCTTCCCGAATGATTGCTTATGATTTTTTTTCCAGGGTAAAATACTTCATATAGCAGAAGATGGGCACCGGAGGCCTGCCAGGGGGCCCACGAGGCAGGGGGCGCGCCCAGGGGGTAGGGCGCGCCCCCACCCTCGTGGATGGTGGGTGATACGTCTCCAACGTATCTATAATTTTTGATTGCTCCATGCTATATTATCTACTGTTTTGGACTATATTGGGCTTTATTTTCCACTTTTATATTATTTTTGGGACGAACCTATTAACCGGAGGCCCATCCCAGAATTGCTGTTTTTTGCCTATTTCAGTGTTTCGAAGAAACAGAATATCAAACGGAGTCCAAACAGAAAAATCCTTTTTGGAACGTGATTTTCTTCTCGGATAAGACCCAGGAGACTTGGACCCTACTCCAAGAAGTATCGGAGGCGGTCACGAGGGTAGGGGGCGCCCCCCCCTACAGGGCGCGCCCCCTGCCTCGTGGGCCCCTCGGTGCTCCACCGACGTACTCCTTCCTCCTATATATACCCACGCACCCCAAACGATCAGAACAGGAGCCAAAAACCTAATTCCACCGCCATAACTTTCTGTATCCACGAGATCCCATCTTGGGCCTTGTTCCGGAGCTCCACCGGAGAAGGCCGTCATCACGGAGGGCTTCTACATCATCATAGCCCCTCCGATGAAGTGTGAGTAGTTTACCTCAGACCTTCGGGTCCATAGTTAGTAGCTAGATGGCTTCTTCTCTCTTTTTGGATCTCAATACAATGTTCTCCCCCTCTCTTGTGGAGATCTATTTGATGTAATCTTCTTCTTTTGCGGTGTGTTTGTTGAGATCGATGAATTGTGGGTTTATGATCAAGTCTATCTATGAACAATATTTGAATCTTCTCTGAATTCTTTTATGTATGATTGGTTATCTTTGCAAGTCTCTTCGAATTATCCGTTTCGTTTGGCCAACTAGATTGGTAGTTCTTGCCATGGGAGAAGTTCTTAGCTTTGGGTTGATCTTGCGGTGTTCTTTCCCAGTGACAGAAGGGGCAGCAAGACACGCATTGTATCATTGTCATCGAGGATAACAAGATGGGGTTTATTTCATATTGCATGAATTTATCTCTCTACATCATGTCGTCTTGCTTAAAGCGTTACTCTATTTTTAACTTAATACTCTAGATGCATGCTGGATAGCGGTCGATGAGTGGAGTAATAGTAGTAGACGCATAATCGTTTCGATCTACTTGTCACGGACGTGATGCCTATATACATGATCATGCCTAGATATTCTCATAACTATGCTCAATTCTGTCAATTGCTCAACAGTAATTTGTTCACCCACCGTAGAAAACTTATGCTCTCGAGAGAAGCCACTAGTGAAACCTATGGCCGCCGGGTCTATTCTCATCATATCAATCTCCATCACTTTAATCTTGTTTTGTTTTTACTTTGCCTTTTACTTTTCACTTTGCATCTTTATATCAAAAATACCAAAAATATTATCTATTGGATCTCACTTCCGTAAGTGACCGTGAAGGGATTGACAACCCCTAATCGCGTTGGTTGCGTTGAGCTCTTTGTGTTGTGTAGGTACGAGGGACTTGCGCGTGGCCTCCTACTGGATTGATACCTTGGTTCTCAAAAACTGAGGGAAATACTTACGCTACTCTGCTGCATCATCCCTTCCTCTTCGGGGAAAACCAACGCAAGCTCAAGACATAGCAATAAGGATTTCTGGCGCCGTTGCCGGGGAGTCTACGCAAAAAGTCAATATACCAAGTACCCATCACAATCCCTATCTCCTGCATTACATTAGTTGCCATTTGCCTCTCGTTTTCCTCTCCCCCACTTCACCCTTGCCGTTTTATTCGCCCTCTCTTTCTTCTTCCCCTTCTCCTTCTCCGTTTGCCTTTTTCTCGCCTGTCTTCCCGTTGCCATGGCCGAATCAAAAAGAACAAAGGGTCCTTTCCAAGGTCTTAGTACCCTGGATGATCTCTCTATCCTCTCTAAACTCAGAAATAATGATGCTATTGAGAGACCCACCGGGGTCACCAATGAGAGTTTAAATAATCTTGATGAAGATGACTCTGGAATTTTTCGCTATTTAATTGATGAGTCTTTAAAAGATGCTTGGGATAGGTTATTAAGGATTAGGGCTAGCTATATACCATAATATCAAATTGAGGTTTACTTAAAAGGTTTTTATGTCGAATTACCTACCTCTTTTAAACAATTGCTAGATTCTATTTTTGAAGAGGGTTTTCTTGAAGGGGATGCTATAGATACTTATGAAAGGATGAAAACTATATTTGGGCACCCCATGAATGATAAAGTTGAATCTACCACCCTCTTATGCTTCTATCAAAACGAAATTATCAAAGAGATGAAATCTAGTATAGATGCAAATTTCCGTAACGTGCTTAATCTTACTTCATCCATTAATGGCCATGTGCTTTCCCAAAATAGGAGAATAAATGCCATAGAAAGGAAATTTTCTCTTTTCTTTCCTAATGCCAAAGATGGCAATACCTAGATCTATCCTCGCTTTTATGCCTAGCTAGGGGCGTTAAACGATAGCGCTTGTTGGGAGGCAACCCAATATTTTTTTTTGTTTTTTGTGTTTTTCTTCTGTTAGGGAATAAATAACCCATCTACCCTCTGTTTGATGTGGTTTTGTGTTTTAATTAGTGTTTGTGCCAAGCTAGACCTATTGGATCTTCTTGGATGATAGTTATTTGATCTTGCTGTAATTTCCAGCAACTTTGCGTTCAGTGCCCGAATTACTAAAAATCATCAGAACGTGATAACATACTGATTCCAATTTCTGCTGATCAATGAACAAATTATCTAGGTCGTCTAATTTTGGTAGATTTTTTGGAGTTCCAGAAGTTTGTGTTAGTTACAGATTACTACAGACCGTTCTGTTTTTGACAGATTCTGTTTTTCGTGTGTTGTTTGCTTATTTTGATGAATCTATGGTTAGTAAAATAGTTTATAATCCATAGATAAGTTGGAATACAGTAGGTTTAACACCAAAATAAATAAAGAATGAGTTCATTACAGTACCTTGAAGTGGTTTTATGTTTTCTTTCTCTAACGGAGCTCACGAGATTTCTATTGAGTTTTGTGTTGTGAAGTTTTCAAGTTTTGGGTGAGTTCTTTTGATGGATTATGTAACAAGGAGTGGCAAGAGCCTAAGCTTGGGGATGCCCATGGCACCCCCAAGATAATCCAAGGACACCAAAAAGTCAAAGCTTGGGGATGCCCCGGAAGGCATCCCCTCTTTCGTCCACTTCCATCGGTAATTTACTTGGAGCTATATTTTTATTCACCAACATGATATGTGTTTTGCTTGGAGCGTCTTGTATTATTTGTGTCTTTGTTTGTTAGTGTGCCACAATCATCCTTGCTGTACACACCTTTTGAGAGAGCCATACTTGAATTGAAATTTGATAGAATACTCTATGTGCTTCACTTAAATCTTTTGAGCTATGTAGTTTTGCTCTATGCACTTCACTTATATCTTTTGAGCGTTATAATTTTTCCTCTATGTGCTTCACTTAGATCTTTTAGAGCACGGTGGTGGTTTTTTTAAAGAAATTATTGATCTCTCATGCCTCACTTAAATTATTTTGAGAGTCTTAATAGCATGGTAATTTGCTTAATATAAATATGCTTGGTGTTCAAGATATGTGAAATTTTCTTTTGAGTGCGTTGAATACTAAGAGAAGATTGAAGCATGATAATTGTTTTGAGATATGGTGGTGATAATATTAGAGTTATGCTAGTTTAGTAGTTGTGAATTTAAAGAATACTTGTGTTAAAGTTTGTGATTCACGTAGCATGCACGTATGGTGAACCGTTATATGATGAAGTCGGAGCATAATTTATTTATTGATTGTCTTCCTTATGAGTGGCGGTCGGGGACGAGCGATGGTCTTTTCCTACCAATCTATCCCCCTAGGAGCATGCGCGTAATACTTTGCTTTGATAACTTCTAGATTTTTGCAATAAGTATATGAGTTCTTTATGACTAATGTTGAGTCCATGGATTATATGCACTTTTTCCCATCCTTCCACCATTGCTAGCCTCTCTAATACCGCGCACCTTTCGCCGGTATCATACACCCACCATATACCTTCCTCAAAACATCCACCATACCTACCTATCATGGCATTTCCATAGCCATTCCGAGATATATTGCCATGCAACTTTCCACCGTTCCGTTTATTATGAAACGCTCCATCATTGTCATATTGCTAGCATGATCATGTAGTTGACATCGTATTTGTGGCAAAGCCACCATTCATAATTCTTTCATACATGTCACTCTTGATTCATTGCATATCCCGGTACACCGCCGGAGGCATTCATATAGAGTCATATTTGTTCTAAGTATCGAGTTGTAATTGTTGAGTTGTAAGAAAAATAAAAGTGTGATGATCATCATTTTCTAGAGCATTGTCCCAAGTGAGGAAAGGATGATGGAGACTATGATTCCCCCATAAGTCGGGATGAGACTCCGGACAAAAAAAGAGGCCATAAAAAGAGAAAAAGGCCCAAATAAAAAAAATGAGAGAAAAAGAGAGAAGGGACAATGTTACTATCCTTTTACCACAGTTGTGCTTCAAAGTAGCACCATGATCTTCATGATAGAGAGTCTCTCGTTATGTCACTTTCATATACTAGTGGGAATTTTTCATTATAGAACTTGGCTTGTATATTCCAATGATGGGCTTCCTCAAATTGCCTTAGGTCTTCGTGAGCAAGCGAGTTGGATGCACACCCACTTAGTTTCTTTTGATGAGCTTTCATATACTTATAGCTCTAGTGCATCCATTGCATGGCAATCCCTACTCACTCACATTGATATCTATTGATGGGCCTCTCCATAGCCCGTTGATACGCCTAGTTGATGTGAGACTATCTTCCCTCTTTTTGTCTTCTCCACAACCACCCTTCTATTCCACATAGTGCTATGTCCATGGCTCACGCTCATGTATTGCGTGAAGATTGAAAAAGTTTTGAAAAAGTTAGAGTATGAAACAATTGATTGGCTTGTCATCGGGGTTGTGCATGATTTAAATACTTTGTGTGGTGAAGATAGAGCATAGCCAGACTATATGATTTTGTAGGGATAACTTTCTTTGGCCCTGTTATTTTGAGAAGACATAATTACTTTATTAGTATGCTTGAAGTGTTATTATTCTTTATGTCAATATGAACTTTTGTCTTGAATCTTTCTAATCTGAATATCCATACCACAATTAAGAAATTTTGCATTGAAATTATGCCAAGTAGCACTCCGCATCAAAAATTCTCTTTTTATCATTTACCTACTCGAGGACGAGCGGGAATTAAGCTTGGGGATGCCTGATACATCTCCAACGTATCTATAATTTTTGATTGCTCCATGCTATATTATCTACTGTTTTGGACTATATTGGGCTTTATTTTCCACTTTTATATTATTTTTGGGATGAACCTATTAACCGGAGGCCCATCCCAGAATTGCTGTTTTTTGCCTATTTCAGTGTTTCGAAGAAACAAAATATCAAACGGAGTCCAAACAGAAAAATCCTTTTTGGAACGTGATTTTCTTCTCGGATAAGACCCAGGAGACTTGGACCCTACTCCAAGAAGTACCGGAGGCGGTCACGAGGGTAGGGGGCGCCCCCCTACAGGGCGTGCCCCCTGCCTCATGGGCCCCTCGGTGCTCCACCGACGTACTCCTTCCTCCTATATATACCCACGCACCCCAAACGATCAGAGCAGGAGCCAAAAACCTAATTCCACCGCCACAACTTTCTGTATCCACGAGATCCCATCTTGGGCCTTGTTTCGAAGCTCCGCCGGAGAAGGCCGTCATCACGGAGGGCTTCTACATCATCATAGCCCCTCCGATGAAGTGAGTAGTTTACCTCAGACCTTCGGGTCCATAGTTAGTAGCTAGATGGCTTCTTCTCTCTTTTTGGATCTCAATACAATGTTCTCCCCCTCTCTTGTGGAGATCTATTCGATGTAATCTTCTTCTTTTGCGGTGTGTTTGTTGAGACCGATGAATTGTGGGTTTATGATCAAGTCTATCTATGAACAATATTTGAATCTTCTCTGAATTCTTTTATGTATGATTGGTTATCTTTGCAAGTCTCTTCGAATTATCCGTTTGGTTTGGCCAACTAGATTGGTAGTTCTTGCCATGGGAGAAGTGCTTAGCTTTGGGTTGATCTTGCGGTGTTCTTTCCCAGTGACAGAAGGGGCAGCAAGACACGTATTGTATCATTGTCATCGAGGATAACAAGATGGGGTTTATTTCATATTGCATGAATTTATCTCTCTACATCATGTCGTCTTGCTTAAAGCGTTACTCTATTTTTAACTTAATACTCTAGATGCATGTTGGATAGCGGTCGATGAGTGGAGTAATAGTAGTAGATGTAGAATCGTTTCGATCTACTTGTCACGGACGTGATGCCTATATACATGATCATGCCTAGATATTCTCATAACTATGCTCAATTCTGTCAATTGCTCAACAGTAATTTGTTCACCCACTGTAGAAAACTTATGCTCTCGAGAGAAGCCACTAGTGAAACCTATGGCCCCCGGTTCTATTCTCATCATATCAATCTCCATCACTTTAATCTTGTTTTGTTTTTACTTTGCCTTTTACTTTTCACTTTGCATCTTTATATCAAAAATACCAAAAATATTATCTATCGGATCTCACTTCCGTAAGTGACCGTGAAGGGATTGACAACCCCTAATCGCGTTGGTTGCGTTGAGCTCTTTGTGTTGTGTAGGTACGAGGGACTTGCGTGTGGCCTCCTACTGGATTGATACCTTGGTTCTCAAAAACTGAGGGAAATACTTACGCTACTCTGCTGCATCATCCCTTCCTCTTCGGGGAAAACCAACGCAAGCTCAAGACGTAGCAGTGGGTGGCCCCCCTCTGGTACTTTCTTCGCTCAGTATTTTTTATTAATTCCAAAAATAACTTCCGTGGAGTTTCAGGACTTTTGGAGTTGTGCAGAATAGGTCTCTAATATTTGCTCCTTTTCCAGCGCAGAATTCCAGCTACCGACATCCTCCCTCTTCATGTAAACCTTGTAAAATAAGAGAGAATAAGCATAAGTATTGTGACATAACGTGTAATAACAGCCCATAATGCAATAAATATCGACATGAAAGCATGATGCAAAATGGACGTATCAACTCCCCCAAGCTTAGACCTCGCTTGTCCTGAAGCGGAAGCCGATAACGATAAATATGTCCACATGTTTAGAGATATAGGTGTCAATAAAATAAAATAAAATACGGACATGAAGGCATCATGATCATTCTTATAACAGCAACATATATGGATATTGTCATATGGTTTCTTATGCTCAAGTAATAATCTATTCACAATGTCAAGTATGAATCAGAAACTTCATTGAGAACTAACAAACTATGATCTCGGTCATTGAAGCAATTGTAATTTATCATAACATCGGAAAGAGTCAATATAAGAGCTTTTCAGCAAGTCCACATACTCAATTATAATTTAGTCTTTCACAATTGCTAACACTCACACAATACTTATGTGTATGGAGTGTTAATCGGACACAGAGAAAGATAGGGGCTTATAGTGTTGCCTCCCAACCTTTTACCTCAAGGGTAATGTCAACAATAATGATTCATGCTAACTTACATCCAATTGGATATATATATCAGGATCTTTCCAACACCAGGTGCTTGCCAAAGGATAAAATGTAAAAAGGAAAGGTGAGGATCACCATGACTCTTGTATAAGGTATAAGACAAGAATAAAAGATAGGCCCTTCGCAGAGGGAAGCATAGGTTGTCATGTGCTTTTAGGGTTGGATGCACGAAATCTTAATGCAAAAGAACGTCACTTTATATTGCCAGTTGTGATACGGACCTTTATTATGCAGTCCATCGCTTTTATTGCTTCCATATCACAAGATCGTATAAAGTTTATTTTCTCCACACTAATAAATCGTACATATTTAGAGAGCAATTTTTATTGCATGCAACATGACAACTTACTTGAAGGATCTTACTCAATCCATAGGTAGATATGGTGGACACTCATGGCAAAACTGGTTTTAAGGGTATTCAGAAGCACAAGTAGTATCTCTACTTGGTGCAAAGAATTTGGCTAGCATGAGAGGGAAAGGCAAGCTCAACATGTTGGATGATCCATGACAATATACTTTATTTCCGATATAAGAAAACATAACCCATTACATTGTCTTCCTTGTCCAACATCAACTCTTTAGCATGTCATACTTTAATGAGTGCTCACAATCATAAAAGATGTCCAAGATAGTATATTTATATGTGAAAACCTCTCTTTCTTTATTACTTCCTATTAATTGCAACGATGACCAAAACTATGTTTGTCAACTCTCAACAACTTTTATTCATCATACTCTTTATATGTGAAGTCATTACTCTCCATAAGACTCGATTACATAGAAGGATCATAAAGCAAAACTCAAAACTAAATCATACTAAAACTTTATTCTACTAGATCAAGATATTACCAAAAGGATCTAACTAAGAAAAACGGTAAAGATAGGAGTGTGATGGTGATACGATACCGGGGCACCTCCCCCAAGCTTGGCAGTTGCCAAGGGGAGTGCCCGTACCCATGTGATTATATCTCTTTCTTCGGAGGTGGTGACGATGGAGTCAATTGTGCCTTCAGCTATTTCATATTGTATTTGAGAAGAGCAATTTCCTCCTTTAAATCATCGACTTTCGTTTCTAGCTTTAAGATCTTGTCACATAAATCTCCTTTGCTTTTCTGCCGAAAAGGAGAAGGAATAGATCGGTTGTTAGACAGTTTAGCCCTCTTAGGAAGACTAGACTTCTTGAACTTCACGTGCTTATCCCCAGGTTGAGGTAGAGGGACATCCTCCTCCTCCGAACTTGAATCATTGATCTTCATCAAATGAGCATCCTCTTCATCATCCGTAGTTCGACCACAAGGAGATAGATCCCCATAGGTCTTTGGGTCAGCAACGAGATATGAGACATAGCTCTCTCCGTCAAAATCCTGAGATGACATCTTGCTCCAAACCTGCTACAGAAATAGCTCAAAACAAAAACAGAGGCGTGGTACGGTGGTCAAAACCTTCGGGAGATTATATAATGAATTTTTACCGACCAAAAGAAGTATCGTGCAAGAAAACGGAGTCCGAAGAGCACACGAGGTTCCCACGAGGCAGGGGCGCGCCCCCACCCTCGTGGATGGTGGGTGGTCCCTCTATGGTACTTTCTTCGCTCAGTATATTTTATTAATTCCAAAAATAACTTCCGTGGAGTTTCAGGACTTTTGGAGTTGTGCAGAATAGGTCTCTAATATTTTCTCCTTTTGCAGCCCAGAATTCCAGCTGCCGGCATCCTCCCTCTTCATGTAAACCTTGTAAAATAAGAGAGAATAGGCATAAGTATTGTGACATAACGTGTAATAACAGCCCATAATGCAATAAATATCGATATAAAAGCATGATGCAAAATGGACGTATCATGCTACTACGAGTCTCTAGGGTTTGCGGATCGTCAGCAAGGCAAGTAACACTTTGATCATACCCCTTTATTACCCAGTTTTTATGCATTAGTTTCAACCCCCAAACATTGCATGAGTAGGATTAATAACATGTGGGTATTGGGAAGTAGATGATGAGGTAGAACCTATTGCCATTTATATCAAACCCTGGGAGTTACTTCTACGTTATGCTTATACTACTATGCTATGCTAGTAGACGTGGTTTGGTTTGAGAGATCCATGACAGATGTGAGAGTATTATTAATGGTTAAACTTAAGGTGGCTATTTTAATACACATCTGGGTGGATTGGTTGCTGGCACCTGGAGAATCCAGTGTTGTCCTAGGATATCCCGGAGTACCCTGTGATCATCCTATGGTTCGCCACCCAGGCTCAAAGAGATCATAAGATTATTCATGCTAGAAACTTCCGTGTGCAGCCACAAGACATTATGGGCTCTGGCATAGTTGAGTATGTTGCGTGACCTCTTCCAGTGGTAGGCTAGCAGATGTAGGGGACGTAGGTGGTACTATCTACCCAGAGTTTAATGCTTCTGAAAGGCTGTGTCTCGGCCATCCGTTTCTCAAACACCATGTAGTGCGAGAAATCCAATGAAGGAGATCGAGTCTTGTGGGAAAAAGTGTGCAAACCTCTGCAGAGTGTACACACTAATCATGGTTAGCCGTGTCCCCAGTTATGGACATCTTGAGTATCTGGTTCCTGAATTATTGATTTGATTTCATCACTCTAAATTAATTTGATGGGTTCTTAATACTGTTTAATTGGGATTGAGTTGGAGGAACCTTCTCAATGTTTATCAACTATCATGATAGTTAAACAAAATATATTCCTTTGTTGTAGGGAAAAATTGGCTTTTCGCAAAAACATGATAACCATAGAGCCTCCACCAGCCATATATGCATATAGTTATAGCCATTACCTGTTCATTGCTCTACAGTGTTATTTTGCCAGCATATTCCATGTGCTCACCCCTTTTCGGGCTGCAACGTGTTATGTTGCAGAATTTTCAGACGAAGAGTAAGGTGCGCTAGGTCGTTGTCGTGCACTCAGCTATGCCGTTAGAGTTGATGGACTCATTTACCTTCGATGCTTCCGCAGTTATTTTATTTAGATGGCCTTAAGCCATATTATTGTTATAAGTTCACTTTTGAGACATTTGATGTAATAAGTGTGTGATTGCACTCTGTTATGAATGAAGGAAATATGCCCTAGAGGCAATAATAAAGTTATTATTTATTTCCTTATATCATGATAAATGTTTATTATTCATGCTAGAATTGTATTAACCGGAAACATAATACATGTGTGAATACATAGACAAACAGAGTGTCACCATTATGCCTCTACTTGACTAGCTTGTTGATCAAAGATGGTCATGTTTCCTAACCATAGACATGAGTTGTCATTTGATTAACAGGATCACATCATTAGGAGAATGATGTGATTGACTTGACCCATTCCGTTAGCTTAGCACTTGATCGTTTAGTTTGTTGTTATTGTTGGGGAATGTTGCAGAAAACAAAAAATTTCCTACGGTTTCACCAAGATCCATCTATGAGTTCATCTAGCAACGAGTGATCGGATTGCATCTACATACCTTTGTAGATCGCGAGCGGAAGTGTTCAAGAGAACGGGGATGAGGGAGTCATACTCGACGTGATCCAAATCACCGGAGATCCTAGCGCCGAACGGACGGCACCTCCGCGTTCAACACACGTACGGTCAGCGTGACGTCTCCTCCTTCTTGATCCAGCAAGGGGGAAGGAGAGGTTGATGAAGACCCAGCAGCACGACGGCGTGGTGGTGGATGCAGCAGTCACCGCAGCAGGGCTTCGCCGTTCTTCTGCGAGAGGGAGAGGTGTAGCAGGGGAGAGGGAGGCGCCAAGAGTCAAGGGTGTGGCTGCCCCTCCCCCCTTTATATAGGCTCCCCAAGGGGGGGCGCCAGCCCTAGGAGATGGGATCTCCTATGGGGGGCGGCGGCCAAGGGTGGAGTGGCCCCCAAGGCAAGTGGGGTGCCCCCCCACCCTAGGGTTTCCAACCCTAGGCGCAGGGGGTGGGCCAAGGGGGGCGCACCAGCCCACTATGGGCTGGTTCCCCTCCCCACTCCAGCCCATGGGGCCCTCCAGGATGGGTGGCCCCACCCGGTGGACCATCGGGACCCATCCGGTGGTCCCGGTACAATACCGGTGACCCCCAAAACTCTCCCGATGGCCGAAACTGCACTTCCTATATATAATTCTTCACCTCCGGACCCTTTCGAAACTCCTCGTGACGTCCGGGATCTCATCCGGGACTCCGAACAACTTTCGGTTTACTGCATATTCATATCTCTACAACCCTAGCGTCACCGAACCTTAAGTGTGTAGACCCTACGGGTCCGGGAGACATGTAGACATGACCGAGATGGCTCTCCGGTCAATAACCAACAGCGGGATCTGGATACCCATGTTGGCTCCCACATGCTCCTCGATGATCTCATCGGATGAACCACGATGTCGAGGATTCAAGCAACCCCGTATACAATTCCCTTTGTCAATCGGTACGTTACTTGCCCGAGATTCGATCGTCGGTATCCCAATACCTCGTTCAATCTCGTTACCGTCAAGTCACTTTACTCGTACCGTAATGCATGATCCCGTGACCAGACACTTGGTCACTTTGAGCTCATTATGATGATGCATTACCGAGTGGGCCCAGAGATACCTCTCCGTCATACGGAGTGAAAAATCCCAGTCTTGATCCGTGTCAACCCAACAGACACTTTCGGAGATACCCGTAGTATACCTTTATAGTCACCCAGTTACGTTGTGACGTTTGGTACACCCAAAGCACTCCTACGGTATCCGGGAGTTACACGATCTCATGGTCTAAGGAAAAGATACTTGACATTGGAAAAACTCTAGCAAACGAACTATACGATCTTGTGCTATGTTTAGGATTGGGTCTTGTCCATCACATCATTCTCCTAATGATGTGATCTCGTTATCAATGACATCCAATGTCCATAGTCAGGAAACCATGACTATCTGTTGATCAACGAGCTAGTCAACTAGAGGCTTACTAGGGACATGTTGGTGTCTATTATTCACACATGTATTACGATTTCCGGATAACACAATTATAGCATGAATAAAAGACAATTATCATGAACAAGGAAATATAATAATAATCCTTTTATTATTGCCTCTAGGGCATATTTCCAACAGTCTCCCACTTGCACTAGAGTCAATAATCTAGTTACATTGTGATGAATCGAACACCCATAGAGTTCTGGTGTTGATCATGTTTTGCCCTAGGGAGAGGTTTAGTCAACGGATCTGCGACATTCAGATCCGTATGTACTTTACAAATATCTATGTCTCCATCTTGAACATTTTCACGAATGGAGTTGAAGCGACGCTTGATGTGCCTGTCTTCTTGTGAAACCTGGGCTCCTTGGCAAGTGCAATAGCTCCAGTGTTGTCACAGAAGAGCTTGATCGGCCCCGACGCATTGGGTATGACTCCTAGGTCGGTGATGAACTCCTTCACCCAAATTGCTTCATGTGCTGCCTCCGAGGCTGCCATGTACTCCGCTTCACATGTAGATCCCGCCACGACGCTCTGCTTGCAGCTGCACCAGCTTACTGCTCCACCATTCAACATATACACGTATCCGGTTTGTGACTTAGAGTCATCCAGATCTGTGTCGAAGCTAGCGTCGACGTAACCCTTTACGACGAGCTCTTCGTCACCTCCATAAACGAGAAACATTGTCCTTAGTCCTTTTCAGGTACTTCAGGATATTCTTGACCGCTGTCCAGTGTTCCTTGCCGGGATTACTTTGGTACCTTCCTACCAAACTTACAGCAAGGTTTACATCAGGTCTGGTACACAGCATGGCATACATAATAGACCTATGGCTGAGGCATAGGGGATGACACTCATCTCTTCTATATCTTCTGCCGTGGTCGGACATTGAGCTGAGCTCAATTTCACACCTTGCAACACAGGCAAGAACCCCTTCTTAGACTGATCCATATTGAACTTCTTCAATATCTTATCAAGGTATGTGCTTTGTGAAAGACCTATGAGGCGTCTTGATCTATCTCTATAGATCTTGATGCCTAATATATAAGCAGCTTCTCCAAGGTCCTTCATTGAAAAACTCTTATTCAAGTAGGCCTTAATGCTGTCCAAAAGCTCTATATCATTTCCCATCAAAAGTATGTCATCTACATATAATATGAGAAATGCTACAGAGCTCCCACTCACTTTCTTGTAAACGCAGGCTTCTCCATAAGTCTGCATAAACCCAAACGCTTTGATCATCTCATCAAAGCGAATGTTCCAACTCCGAGATGCTTGCACCAGCCCATAAATCGAGCGTTGGAGCTTGCACACCTTGTCAGCATTCTTAGGATCGACAAAACCTTCCGGCTGCATCATATACAATTCTTCCTTAAGGAAACCATTAAGGAATGCCGTTTTGACGTCCATTTGCCATATCTCATAATCATAGAATGCGAATTGCTAACATGATTCGGACGGACTTCAGCTTCGCTACGGTGAGAAAGTCTCATCGTAGTCAACCCCTTGAACTTGTCGATAACCCTTAGCGACAAGCCGAGCTTTATAGATGGTCACATTACCATCCGCGTCTGTCTTCTTCTTAAAGATCCATTTATTTTCTATGGCTCGCCGATCATCGGGGCAAGTCAGTCAAAGTCCATACTTCATTTTCATACATGGATCCTATCTCGGATTTCATGGCTTCTAGCCATTTGTCGGAATCCGGGCCCGCCATCGCTTCTTCATAGTTCGAAGGTTCACCGTTGTCTAACAACATGATTTCCAAGACAGGGTTGCCATACCACTCTGGTGCGGAACGTGTCCTTGTGGACCTACGAAGTTCAGTAGCAACTTGATCTGAAGTTTCATGATCATCATCATTAACTTCCTCTCTAGTCGGTGCAGGCACCTCAGGAACATTTTCTTGAGTTGCGCCATTTCCGGTTCAAGAGGTAATACTTCATCAAGTTCTACTTTCCTCCCACTTACTTCTTTCGAGAGAAACTCTTTCTCTAGAAAGGATCCATTCTTGGCAACAAAGATCTTGCCTTCGGATCTGAGGTAGAAGGTATACCCAATAGTTTCTTTAGGGTATCCTATGAAGACGCATTTTTCTGACTTGGGTTCGAGCTTTTCAGGTTGAAGTTTCTTGACATAAGCATCGCATCCCCAAACTTTTAGAAACGACAGCTTAGGTTTCTTCCCAAACCATAATTCATACGGTGTCGTCTCAACGGATTTCGACGGAGCCCTATTTAAAGTGAATGCGGCAGTCTCTAAAGCATAGCCCCAAAATGATAGCGGTAAATCGGTAAGAGACATCATAGATCGCACCATATCTAATAGAGTGCGATTACGACGTTCGGACACACCATTACGCTTGAGGTGTTCCAGGCGGCGTGAGTTGTGAAACTATTCCATATTTTCTTAAGTGTGTGCCAAATTCGTGACTCAAGTATTCTCCCCCACGATCTGATCGCAAGAACTTGATTTTCCTATCACGTTGATTCTCAACCTCACTCTGAAATTCCTTGAACTTTTCAAAGGTCTCAGACTTGTGTTTCATTAAATAGACATACCCATATCTACTCAAGTCATCAGTGAGGGTGAGAACATAACGATAGCCACAGCGAGCCACAACACTCATTGGACCGCACACATCAGTATGTATGATTTCCAATAAGTTGGTTGCTCGCTCCATTGTTCTTGAGAACGGAGTCTTGGTCATTTTACCCATGAGGCATGGTTCACATGTGTCAAATGATTCGTAATCGAGAGACTCTAAAAGTCCATCTGCATGGAGCTTCTTCATGTGTTTGACACCTATGTGACCAAGGCGGCAGTGCCACAAGTATGTGGGACTATCATTATCAACCTTACATCTTTTGGTATTCACACTATGAATATGTGTAACATTACGCTCGAGATTCATTAAGAATAAACCATTCACCATTGGAGCATGACCATAAAACATATCTCTCATATAAATAGAACAACCATTATTCTCGGATTTAAATGAGTAGCCATCTCGAATTAAACGAGATCCTGATACAATGTTCATGCTCAAAGCTGGCACTAAATAACAATTATTGAGGTTTAAAACTAATCCCGTAGGTAAATGTAGAGGTAGCGTGCCGACGGCGATCACATCGACCTTGGAACCATTCCCGACGCGCATCGTCACCTCGTCCTTCGCCAGTCTCCGCTTATTCCGCAGCTCCTGCTTTGAGTTACAAATGTGAGCAACGCACCGGTATCAAATACCCAGGAGCTACTACGAGTACTGGTAAGGTACACATCAATTACATGTATATCACATATACCTTTCGTTTGGAAATATGCCCTAGAGGCAATAATAAATTGGTTTATTATTATATTTCCTTGTTCATGATAATCGTTTATTATCCATGCTAGAATTGTATTGATAGGAAACTCAGATACATGTGTGGATACATAGACAACACCATGTCCCTAGTAAGCCTCTAGTTGACTAGCTCATTGATCAATAGATGGTTACGGTTTCCTGACCATGGACATTCGATGTCATTGATAACGGGATCACATCATTAGGAGAATGATGTGATGGACAAGACCCAATCCTAAGCATAGCACTAGATCGTGTAGTTTGTATGCTAAAGCTTTTCTAATGTCAAGTATCATTTCCTTAGACCATGAGATTGTGCAACTCCCGGATACCGTAGGAGTGCTTTGGGTGTGCCAAATGTCACAATGTAACTGGGTGACTATAAAGGTGCACTACGGGTATCTCCGAAAGTGTCTGTTGGGTTGGCATGAATCGAGAATGGGATTTGTCACTTCGTGTGACGGAGAGGTATCTCTGGGCCCACTCGGTAGGACATCATCATAATGTGCACAATGTGATCAAGGAGTTGATCACGGGATGATGTGTTACGGAACGAGTAAAGAGACTTGCCGGTAATGAGATTGAACAAGGTATCGGGATACCGACGATCGAATCTCGGGCAAGTATCGTACCGATAGACAAAGGGAATTGTATACGGGATTGATTAAGTCCTTGACATCGTGGTTCATCCGATGAGATCATCGTGGAACATGTGGGAGCCAACATGGGTATCCAGATCCCGCTGTTGGTTATTGACCGGAGAACGTCTCGGTCATGTCTGCATGTCTCCCGAACCCGTAGGGTCTACACACTTAAGGTTCGATGACGCTAGGGTTATAAAGGAAGTTTGCATGTGGTTACCGAATGTTGTTCGGTGTCCCGGATGAGATCCTGGACGTCACGAGGAGTTCCGGAATGGTCCGGAGGTAAAGATTTATATATGGGAAGTCTTGTTTTGGTCACCGGAAAAGTTTCGGGGTTTATCGGTAACGTACCGGGACCACCGGGAGGGTCCCGGGGGTCCACCAAGTGGGGCCACCAGTCCCGGAGGCTTGCGTGGGCCAAGAGTGGTGAGGGACCAGCCCCTGAGTGGGCTGGTGCGCCTCCCACAAGGCCCAAGGCGCAGCAAAGGAGGAGAAGGGGAAACCCTAGGCTTAGATGGGCCCTAAGGCCCACCCTAGGGGGCGCCCCCCCTCTCCCCCTCTTGGCCGCCACCCCAAGACCCATCTAGGGCTGCCGCCCCTCTAGGGGTGGGAACCCTAGAGGGGGCGCACCCTCCTCCCCTTCCCCTATATATATGAGGCCTAGGGGCTGCCCAATACACGCGATTTGATCTCTCTCGTTGGTGCAGCCCTCCCTCTCTTTCTCCTCATATCCCGTGGTACTTGGCGAAGCCCTGCAGGATTGCCACACTCCTCCACCACCACCACGCCGTTGTGCTGCTGCTGGATGGAGTCTTCCTCAACCTCTCCCTCTCTCCTTGCTGGATCAAGGCGTGGGAGACATCGTCGGGCTGTACGTGTGTTGAACGCGGAGGTGCCGTCCGTTCGGCACTAGGATCATCGGTGATTTGGATCACGACGAGTACGACTCCATCAACCCCGTTCTCTTGAACGCTTCCACGCACGATCTACAAGGGTATGTAGATCCACTCCTCCCTCGTTGCTAGATGACTCCATAGATTGATCTTGGTGACACGTAGGAAAATTTTGAATTATTGCTACGTTCCCCAACACTTTCGTGATGCCGGCCTTCTTGTCCACTAAGTATTTGCGGCAGTTCCACTTCCAGTGACCACTTCCCTTGCAATAAAAACACTCAGTCTCGGGCTTGGGTCCATTCTTTGGCTTCTTCCCGGCAGCTTGCTTACCGGGCGCGGCAACTCCCTTGCCGTCCTTCTTGAAGTTCTTCTTACCCTTGCCTTTCTTGAACTTAGTGATTTTATTCACCATCAACACTTGATGTTCCTTTTTGACTTCTACCTCTGCTGATTTCAGCATTGCAAATACTTCAGGAATGGTCTTTTCCATCCCCTGCATATTGAAGTTCATCACAAAGCTCTTGTAGCTCGGTGGAAGCGACTGAAGGATTCTGTCAATGACCGCGTCATCCGGGAGATTAACTCCCAGCTGAGTCAAGCGGTTATGTAATCCAGACATAGTGAGTATGTGCTCACTAACAGAACTGTTTTCCTCCATCTTACAGCTGAAGAACTTGTCGGAGACTTCATATCTCTCAACCCGGGCATGAGCTTGAAAAACCATTTTCAGCTCTTCGAACATCTCATATGCTCCATGTCTCTCAAAACGCTTTTGGAGCCCCGGTTCTAAGCTGTAAAGCATGCCGCACTGAACGAGGGAGTAATCATTGGAACGTGTCTGCCAAGCAATCATAACGTCTTGTTCTGCAGGGAGAGCAGGTGCTTCACCTAGAGGTGCTTGTAGGACATAATCTTTCTTGGCATCTATGAGGATGATCCTCAGGTTCCGGACCCAGTCCGTATAGTTGCTGCCATCGTCTTTCATCTTGGTTTTCTCTAGGAACGCGTTGAAGTTGAGTACAACATTGGCCATTTGATCTACAAGACATGTTGTAAAGGTTTTAGACTAAGTTCATGATAATTAAGTTCATCTAATCAAATTATTCAATGAACTCCCACTCAGATAGACATCCCTCTAGTCATCTAAGTATAACATGATCCGAGTTAACTAGGCCGTGTCCGATCATCACGTGAGACGGACTAGTCAATGTCGGTGAACATCTTCATGTTGATCGTATCTTCTATACGACTCATGCTCGACCTTTCGGTCTTCTGTGTTCCGAGGCCATGTCTGTACATGCTAGGCTCGTCAAGTCAACCTAAGTGTTTGCATGTGTAAATCTGTCTTACACCCGTTGTATGTGAACGTTGGGATCTATCACACCCGATCATCACGTGGTGCTTCGAAACAACAAACTGTCGCAACGGTGCACAGTTAGGGGGAACACTTTCTTGAAATTATTATGAGGGATCATCTTATTTACTACCGTCGTTCTAAGTAAACAATATGTAAAACATGATAAACATCACATGCAATCAAATAATAATAGTGACATGATATGGCCAATATCACATAGCTCCTTTGATCTCCATCTTGGGGCTCCATGATCATCTTGTCACCGGCATGACACCATGATCTCCATCATCATGATCTCCATCATCGTGTCTCCATGAAGTTGCTTGCCAACTATTACTTCTACTACTATGGCTAACACGTTTGGCAATAAAGTAAAGTAATTTACATGGCGTTTCTCAATGACACGCAGGTCATGCAAAAAATAAAGACAACTCCTATGGCTCCTGCCGGTTGTCATACTCATCGACATGCAAGTCGTGATTCCTATTACAAGAACATGATCTCATACATCACATATATCATTCATCATTCATCACAACTTTGGCCATATCACATCACAAAACACTTGCTGCAAAAACAAGTTAGACGTCCTCTAATTGTTGTTGCAAGTTTTACGTGGCTGCAAGAGGGTTCTAGCAAGAACGTTTTCTTACCTACGTTAAAGCCACAACGTGATTTGTCAACTTCTATTTACCCTTCATAAGGACCCTTTTCGTCGAATCCGCTCCAACTAAAGTGGGAGAGACAGACACCCGCCAGCCACCTTATGCAACTAGTGCATGTTAGTCGGTGGAACTGGTCTCACGTAAGCGTACGTGTAAGGTTGGTCCGGGCCGCTTCATCCCACAATACCGCTGAAGCAAAATAAGACTAGTAGCGGCAAGAAAGTTGACAACATCTATGCCCACAACAAATTGTGTCCTACTCGTGCAAAGAGAACTACGCATAGACCTGGCTCATGATGCCACTGTTGGGGAACGTTGCAGAAAACAAAAAATTTCCTACGGTTTCACCAAGATCCATCTATGAGTTCATCTAGCAACGAGTGATCGGATTGCATCTACATACCTTTGTAGATCGCGAGCGGAAGCGTTCAAGAGAACGGGGATGAGGGAGTCGTACTCGACGTGATCCAAATCACCGGAGATCCTAGCGCTGAATGGACGGCACCTCCGCGTTCAACACATGTACGGTCAGCGTGACGTCTCCTCCTTCTTGATCCAGCAAGGGGGAAGGAGAGGTTGATGAAGACCCAGCAGAACGACGGCGTGGTGGTGGATGTAGCAGTCACCGCAGCAGGGCTTCGCCGTTCTTCTGCGAGAGGGAGAGGTGTAGCAGGGGAGAGGGAGGCGCCAAGAGTCAAGGGTGTGGCTGCCCCTCCCTCCCCCCTTTATATAGGCTCCCCAAGGGGGTGCCGGCCCTAGGAGATGGGATCTCCTAGGGGGGGCGTCCAAGGGTGGAGTGGCCCCCAAGGCAAGTGGGGCGCCCCCCCCACCCTAGGGTTTCCAACCCTAGGCGCAGGGGGTGGGCCAAGGGGGGCGCACCAGCCCACCATGGGCTGGTTCCCCTCCCCACTTCAGCCCATGGGGCCCTCCGGGATGGGTGGCCCCACCCGGTGGACCACCGGGACCCATCCGGTGGTCCTGGTACAATACCGGTGACCCCCGAAACTCTCCTGATGGCCGAAACTGCACTTCCTATATATAATTCTTCACCTCCGTACCATTTAGGAACTCCTCGTGACGTCCGGGATCTCATCCGGGACTCCGAACAACTTTCGGTTTACTGCATATTCATATCTCTACAACCCTAGCGTCACCGAACCTTAAGTGTGTAGACCCTACGGGTTCGGGAGACATGTAGACATGACCGAGACGGCTCTCCGGCCAATAACCAACAGCGGGATCTGGATACCCATGTTGGCTCCCACATGCTCCTCGATGATCTCATCGGATGAACCACGATGTCGAGGATTCAAGCAACCCCGTATACAATTCCCTTTGTCAATCGGTACGTTACTTGCCCGAGATTTGATCGTCGGTATCCTAATACCTCGTTCAATCTTGTTACCGGCAAGTCACTTTACTCGTACCGTAATGCATGATCCCGTGACCAGACACTTGGTCACTTTGAGCTCATTATGATGATGCATTACCGAGTGGGCCCAGAGATACCTCTCCGTCATACGGAGTGACAAATCCCAGTCTTGATCCGTGTCAACCCAACAGACACTTTCGGGAGATACCTGTAGTACCTTTATAGTCACCCAGTTACGTTGTGACGTTTGGTACACCCAAAGCACTCCTACGGTATCCGGGAGTTACACGATCTCATGGTCTAAGGAAAAGATACTTGACATTGAAACTCTAGCAAACGAACTATACGATCTTGTGCTATGTTTAGGATTGGGTCTTGTCCATCACATCATTCTCCTAATGATGTGATCTCGTTATCAATGACATCCAATGTCCATAGTCAGGAAACCATGACTATCTGTTGATCAACGAGCTAGTCAACTAGAGGCTTACTAGGGACATGTTGGTGTCTTGTTATTCACACATGTATTACGATTTCCGGATAACACAATTATAGCATGAATAAAGACAATCATCATGAACAAGGAAATATAATAATAATGCTTTTATTATTGCCTCTAGGGCATATTTCCAACATGCCCGAGTACTTCGATCTGGCGGACCTTTAATTTATCTGAACTTGGTTTACCGTTGAATATCTTATGAATCTCCTGCTGAGTGAACCCATTCTTCATTCGAGACAACTTTTGTATTCGCAGCGCAGCTCCGAAGGAGAGGGAAGCAGTCGACCCATGTCTTGTCGCCCTTGCGGGTCGGCGGGAGTGCGCATCGTATTTGTGGCGAAGCTCTCCAGGGGAAGGTGCGGTCGACCCACACCTTGTTACTGCAGAGCGGGACGGAGCGCACATTGTATTTGTGGCGAAGCTCCCCAGGAGAGTGGCAGTCGACCTGCCCTCGTCGTCCTTGAGGATTGAGATGTGTTTCGTACTTAGGCGAGTTCTGACTGCAGCTACCCGAGTGGGATCTCTCAGGTAGTTCTGACGACTTGCTGCCATTAGGGTGCTGTCGGTGTCAAACGGCGGATCTCGGGTAGGGGGTCCCGAACTGTGCGTCTAGGCCGGATGGTAATGAGGCAGGGAACACGATGTTTTACCCAGGTTCGGGCCCTCTTGATGGAGGTAAAACCCTACGTCCTGCTTGATTAATATTGATGATATGGGTAGTACAAGAGTGGATCTACCACGAGATCAAGGAGGCTAAACCCTAGAAGCTAGCCTATGGTATGATTGTTGTCTATGGAGTTGATGATGTTGTCCTACGGACTAAAACCCTCCGGTTTATATAGACACCGGATAGGGTTAGGGTTACATAGAGTCGGTTACAATGGTAGGAGATCTTGAATATCCGCATCGCCAAGCTTGCCTTCCACGCCAAGGAAAGTCCCATCCGGACACGGGACGAAGTCTTCAATCTTGTATCTTCATAGTCCAGGAGTCCGGCTGAAGGTATAGTCCGGCTATCCGAACACCCCCTAATCCAGGACTCCCTCAGTAGCCCCTGAACCAGGCTTCAATGACGACGAGTCCGGCGCGCAAATTGTCTTCGGCATTGCAAGGCGGGTTCCTCCTCCAAGTCCTTCATAGAAGATTGTAAACACCAAGAGTAGTGTCCGGCTCTTAAATAAGTTTCCACATATTGCCATAGAGAGAATAATATTAACACAAATCAAATCTGCTGACGTATTCTGCAGTGCGTCATCACACTACAGCCAAGTCCTTTACTCGAATCGTTTTTACTTTTCCACCTCAGCATGTTTTGCGAGGCGGTTTCCTTGGCACGTCTTGTCAAAGCAGAGATCGTGTACCCTTTTTACGGGATTCTCATCAATACGGACGTGGGTAACCCAACCGCGCCATTTATCACGGCGCTTGGGAGGCAAGCGAGTTTTACTAGGCTGGTGGGGACGCACAACCGCATCCGCCCATATAAGGATAAGGATCCACCTTTTTACCTATGCCTTCTTCCTCCCTTTGCCTATCCATCTCCTCGCGCACCGAGCTCCAGCGCCCAAGCCCGCACTTCCCACCTCAACCTTCTCCAGCAATGTCTGGAGCGGGAGGCAAGTGGATGGTCTCCTCCGTCATGGAGGGCGAAAAAAAAGCTAAGGAAGGCCGGATACTGTCCAAGACATCGCGCACCGGCTTCCCGAAGAGGGCAGCTTCTCCCCACCCCAAGGCCCCATGAGAGGGTAGTATTCCTTCCCCACTTCCTCCGCGGACTGGGTTTTCCACTCCACCCATTTGTCCGGGGGCTCATGTTCTACTACGGCCTGGATTTCCACGATCTGGCTCCGAACTTCATCCTCAACATCTCGGCGTTTATCGTCGTGTGCGAGGCTTTCGCGTCCGCCCCCATTTCGGCCTCTGGCTCAAGACCTTCAACGTCAAGCCCAAGGTGGTGCGCGCCAGGCGGAGTGCGGAGGCGCCATGGCGGGCAAGATGGCCAACGTCCTATGGTTCGAGGGCTCTTTCGTGGAGACCCTAAAGGGATGGCAAGCCGGGTGGTTTTATATCACCGAGCCACGCGATCCGAATGGACCGCAGCCCCCGAGTTCCGATCCGGACCCCCCACGCGGCTTATGTCCTGGAAAGAGACGGGCCTGTCGTGGGGTGACGAAAAAGAGGTGACCGGATTGCAAACATGCATCCAGTCCCTGGTGAACAAGCCAATCCGGCTTGTTAATGTAATCCAGGTTATGCTCGTCCGCCGGATCCTCCCGTGCCAACAACGGGATTTTAATCTGTGGGAGTTCGACCCGGCGCAGCACCAAACCCTTAAGGCTCTTCGACACGATATGAAGACGTCTGGAAGGTGCTATTCAAGGGCGCCGAGGCTCCCGCATCCGCTTGAGGACCCGGATACAGCTCGCAAGCGTCACGCTAGCAAGGTATGCCATCTACACCCTTCACAGGATGTTAAGCCTTTTTTCATAGTTTGACACTATGCGGGATCTAAACTCCCTTTCCTCTGACAGGCTTGGCGGGTGATAGCCGAGCGATTAACTGTCCGGCTCCGCTGCCCGAAGATCCAGCCCCAGCTTTACTGTGGAAGCTGCTGGCCCGGCGCCTTATGTGGTGCCGGAGAAGAAGCAGAAGAAGAAGACCACGGGGACTCGAAAGAGTGCCCGCAACATGGTGGTGTCGGACTCGTCATCTGACGAGTCCGAGGAGCCCTCCTCCCGTGAAAACGAGGAGGAGGAAGAAGAAACTCTCCCCTCCAGTGAGGGAGGAGAGAAGAGGAAGGCCGCCCCAACGGGGGAGGCCGAGGGGTCTAGGAAAAGGAAGACCCCTCCGCCGGACTACGCCCCTGACGCCGAAGGGCGAAGAGGAGTGGCCGGACAGGGCCAAGCGTCCGGCAGAAATCGTAAGTGTTCAGATACCAGAGTAACTCATGATATTCCTTTTGTTGCACAGCTTCCCTAATGTCGAATATAATCATGCAGCCCGCCCCGGGCCGAACTCAACGAGTCGTCGAGCGGCTCCCTGGATTCATCGGACGTGAACTCCGTTCCCCGCTGTCTCCCCCCGCATTGCGGATGACGCCGAAGTGGCGTCGCAACGAGCTCCGGGGCAGGAGGAGGTGGTCCTGGAGGAGCCGCAAGGCAACCTCCCGGACTCCAGGAGTAAAGGGGACAAGACCCCCCAGGGCTCCAAGTCCGGCTTTGAGCCGGACACCGTGCCGGAATCTTCAACGATTCCGGACCGCGGCAGGCGAAACTCCTTCCAAGAGGAGCAAGCCTTCTGAGCCGGCAGCCTCCGTCCAACCGGAGGCGCCGGACAATCTGCTGGAGGTGTTGAATGCGCCTCTCGACGAGACACCGTATGTAGATTACGGTGATCGGAGGTTCGTCCGCAGAGCGGGCTTATAAGGGGGGCTTTTGGGGCCAGGCTGGCCTTCTACAGCTTCGATAAGTAAAATATGATATTTCCGCATAGACAGTACCCTGTGCTCTGTTTGGCGTTCGGAAGAAGCCGAATAGAGGATCTATAAATTTTGCAGGAGTCTAAAAAAGTCAATATGCGTATGCAGGCTTCGCTGCTGCCACCGCCGCACTGACTGCGGAGGTGGGTGCCTGAAACAGGGCCTCGAGCGGACCGAGCAAGAGCTCGGCCTTGCAGCAGCAATCGAGGAGAAAGAAGGTAAGAAATACCTTACAGAAAAAGTGCCTATAGAGAGGCGTGATTGCAAAAAATAACAGGATTGCTACTGCTTATTGTAGGGGCCACGACTGAGGTGGCGACCCTCAAGCAGGCGCTGTCCGAGGCCGAAAAGAAAACGGCCGCGGAGCGCACCGAGCGAGAGAAACTTGGGGCTCAGGTCGGCGAGGTGCAGCAAGAGCTTCAGGCTCTCATGAAAAAACATGAGAGTTTGGAGCTTGAGTCAAAGACCCAAGCGTCCGAGCTCGCGACGGCCCTTGAGACTGCCAAGTCTGCCAAGGCCGAAGCCCAAAAGGCCCTCCAAGAGTTGGAGGATGAAGAAGATAGCAGCGGGTAAGGCATTCTTTATGCAAAGCAGAAATATAAAAGTAAACTACTTGTTACTTACCCGAATCCGGAGTTCTCCAGGGGCTTCGCAGATCTTCCCCGCAGCTGTCCGACCGCATTCTACCGAGTGAAGAGGAGCTCGGGAGAAGGTATTTGTCTCAGTATGCTGAGGCCGGACACCCTGTGCGGCTGTGCCCTTGAGCGACCAGCTGAAACGGGTCGAACTCCACAAGGCGGCCGAACAAGCCATGAAGGGCTTCATAGTTCGGCTGTGGCCCGGAGAGGCCTCTGCCTGGGAGCTACTTCGGCTGGTGCGGCGCTGGTGGAGGCCTGTCCAAGGCTCGAGGTCATCAAGCGCTCTGCATCGAAGGTGCCCGTAGGGCCCTTGCCCGTGTAAAGGTGCACTGGGGTAAGCTGGACGGTGAGAAGCTTGTGACAGGACGGGCCGCCGCCGGGGAAGGAGCATCGCAAGCCCGAGAACTACTATAAGGATGTTCTTGCAGGTGCCCGCCTTGTGGCAGATGAGTGCACCAAGGATGTAATTTTTGAATGAATCGCTCGTGTTTATCCTGTGCGCTGAAAACTTGTTCATATGCGCTAAGCAATGCTTATTGAATTTAAAATATTATTTTCTGTGCGGCCGTTTATCAAAAATTGAGAGATGGCCAGTCGTCGGCTTCTGCCCCCATGCCACTAGTGCTGGGGTGTTCGGTGATAAACCTGGGCGCTCTTTTTCCCATGGTTGGGTCCTTCGAGGGAGGCGCTCAGCACGACGAACCAGGCAATCGGACTATAATGCTTGAACACTCTCACTTAGCCATAGAACTTTATAATTTTAAATTTCGGCGAAGCCCCTAGTTCGGAAGACCGAGTTCGGGGCGCTATCCACGCCTTGGCTGGGGTTATCCAGCTCCTCGCTCGAAGCGGCATAAGTCTTTAGGGACTCGAAAAACCTCTCGAACAGCGACCGGTCTCTCGCCTCATCATGACAGTCAGTTTTAGCTTTCTCCACTGAGGTGCTTAACCCAGCTCAACCGGGGCACAATCGCAGTGGTTCTCCTAGTGCTACCTTAGCCGATATAGTAAGGCACCAAAACATAGGAGCCGGGCAAACCCAACTATTGACCCAAATCATGATTCAGAGCCGATGCATATAGTGCTATAAGTTCGGGGTGCCGCACTTGTGAAAGTGTACGGACTTCTCACGCCATATTAATGGGTACTAAAGCCCCTGGCGTATTTTGCCGTACCACAGTGTACGGGTGCAACATGTCATAAACATATATATGAAAAGATGATAATGCAAAAAATAAGACGGAAAGCTATGCATTGTTTATTAGAGAGAGGCTATTTATCAAAGCCGAACGATACAAATAGTGTGCGATAAGCAAAAGATATTGGACTATTGTATGTCCTGACCAGGGGCAGGCCGCGGATATGTATTTAAAACAGGTATACCGCTCGTAACAGAGACCACCTGGGAGTTCCATAATGCGGCATGGCTTGTCTGCCTCCCTGGATCTTGCGTCGTTTGTGCGGCAGTCGAATTGCCGAACAGGTCGTCCGAAGTATGGAGTCCTGAAAGTAAGAAAAAGTAAAAAGAATCCGCAGCCCCTAGTACGTTTTAAGCCGTATTTTGGGCATGCCGTTATTGTGCCCCTTCCCCTGTGCCCATGGTATTTCAAGGGCGTAGTTATGTACGCGAGGTACTAGTTTCTAGGTCGCGAAAGCTGGGGTTGGGGCCGCATTGCTACGCTTGCTCGGAGTGTGCCAGGCGGTCTGCTGTAGGTTACTCCGGGCGCGCTTGGTGTCTGGCTTTTTAATGGCCGGACTGGAGAATTGCCGAAGAAGGCTACTTTGTACCTCCGCTGCGAGAGCCGCCGTATGCTCCTCGTACGGAGGGAGCGTTCGGTGTTTCCGTTGACCGTGATTACTCCTCGAGGGCCTGGCATCTTGAGTTTGAGATATGCGTAGTGCACCGGTTGAATTTTGCGAATGCGGTTCGTCCGAGCAGGGCGTGATAGCCACTGCGAAACGGGACTATATCGAAGATTAACTCTTCGCTTCGGATTATCCGGGATCCGAAGACCACGTCAAGTGTTACTGAGCCTGTACAGTTGGCTTCTACACCTGGTATGACGCCTTTAAAGGTCGTTCTTGTGGGTTTGATCCTTGAGGGATCTATGCCCATTTTCCGCACTGTGTCCTGATAAAGCAGGTTCAGGCTACTGCCGCCGTCCATGAGGACTCTTGTGAGGTGAAATCCGTCGATGATTGGGTCAAGAACCAATGCGGCGAAGCCGCCATGACGGATGCTAGTGGGATGGTCCCTTCGATCAAAAGTGATCGGGCAGGAGGACCATGGGTTGAACTTTGGGGCGACTGGCTCCATCGCGTATACGTCCCGTAGCGCACGCTTCCGCTCCCGCTTGGGAATGTGGGTTGCGTATATCATGTTCACCGTCCGCACTTGTGGGGGAAAGCCCTTCTGTCCATTGTTGTTCGGCGGCTTGGGCTCCTCGTCGTCGCTGTGCAGCCCCTTGTCTTGTTTTCGGCTCTTAACTTGCCTGCCTGCTTGAACACCCAACAATCCCTGTTAGTGTGATTGGCTGGCTTCGGGGGTGCCATGTATCTGGCACAAGCGATCGAGTATTCGGTCCAAACTGGACGGGCCCTGAGTATTCTTTTTGAATGGCTTTTTCCGCTGACCGGATTTATAGCCTTTGAATCCGGCATTGACTGCCTGTCTTCATTGCTGTCGCTGTTAACGCGGCGTTTTTGCTTATTCCGACGTGTCCTGCCACTTTTGTCCTTGGTATCCGAATTACCAGGGTTCTTTGATAAGTTGTTACTGCGAGCTAGCCAGCTGTCTTCTCCCGCGCAAAAGCGGGTCATGAGTGTCGTGAGGGCTGCCATGGATTTCGGCTTTTCCTGTCCCAGGTGCCGGGCAAGCCACTCGTCGCGGATGTTATGCTTGAAGGCTGCTAGGGCCTCTGCGTCCGGACAGTCGACTATCTGGTTTTTCTTTGTTAGGAACCGTGTCCAGAATTGTCTGGCCGATTCCTCTGGCTGCTGAATTATGTGGCTTAAGTCGTCGGCATCCGGTGTCGCACGTAAGTGCCCTGGAAGTTGTCGAGGAATGCGGCTTCCAGGTCCTCCCAAGAACCGATTGAGTCTCTGCAAGCTGTTAAGCCAATGCCGGGCCGGTCCTTTAAGTTGGGAGGTATTTGATGGCGTGTAGATCATCGCCGCGTGCCATGTGGATGTGAAGGAGATAATCCTCGATCCATACCGCCGGATCTGTTGTGCCATCGTATGATTCGATGTTTACGGGTTTGAAACCCTCTGGGATTTTATGATCCATTACTTCATTCGTGAAGCATAGCGGGTGTGCGGCGCCTCTGTACTGGGCTATATCACGACGTAGCTCGGAAGAGCTATGTCTGTTGTGTTCGGCCCGGCCGGATTTGTTGTATCCGGAGTGAAGATCATTCGTCACGTGCCGTAGGGCGCCTGCGCGATCCGTAGATCGATCTTGTTTGTCTTGCCTTATCCTCCAGTACGTCTCGCAGGTCTGGCGCATTTTCCCGTGCCTTAGTTGAGGCGTCGGGGCATGGCTTGGGTGGAGGGTCGAGACCTCTCTGTCACGGCCGCGCGCTCAGGTAGGGGTCCCGAACTGTGTCTAGGCCGGATGGTAACAGGAGGCAGGACACGATGTTTTACCCAGGTTCGGGCCTTCTTGATGGAGGTAAAACCCTACGTCCTGCTTGATTAATATTGATGATATGGGTAGTACAAGAGTAGATCTACCACGAGATCAGGAGGCTAAACCCTAGAAGCTAGCCTATGGTATGATTGTTTATGTGATGATTGTCCTACGGACTAAAACCCTCCGGTTTATATAGACACCGGATAGGGTTAGGGTTACACAAGAGTCGGTTACAATGGTAGGAGATCTTGAATATCCGCATCGCCAAGCTTGCCTTCCACGCCAAGGAAAGTCCCATCCGGACACGGGACGAAGTCTTCAATCTTGTATCTTCATAGTCCAGGAGTCCGGCTGAAGGTATAGTCCGCCCGAACACCCCCTATCAGGATTTTTTCAAACGAGTGACTGCAGCTAAGTCTCCAAGTGAGAGAACTTAGGCGAGTACTGGACTGCAGCTAAGCCCCCGAGTGGGAGGATTGCTCTCCACTCGGTAGGGATTTTTTCAAACTTAGGCGAGTGCCGGACTGCAGCTAAGTTTCTAAGTGAGAGAACTTAGGCGAGTACTGGACTGCAGCTAAGCCCCCGAGTGGGAGGATTGCTCTCCACTCGGTAGGATTTTTTCAAACTTAGGCGAGTGCCGGACTGGAGCTAAGTCTCTAAGTGAGAGAACTTAGGCGAGTACTGGACTGCAGTTAAGCCCCCGAGTGGGAGGATTGCTCTCCACTCGGTAGGATTTTTTCAAACTTAGGCGAAACGGATTCGCAGCTAAGCCCCCGAGTGGGAGGCTGGCTCGCCACTCGGTAGGAAACTGTTTTTACAAACTTAGGCGAAGCGGATTCGCAGCTAAGCCACCCACTGGGGGATTTCTTACGCAAACAAAAACAATAATAATCACTGGGAAAATTATAACGCTCTTGTCTTTGATAAATAAACTACAGGAGTTTTTCTTATTACATCTCATCCGAGTGAGAATTCAAGTATAAAAGGGGCGGAGTAGCTCCGCATTCCAGGCTCGTGGCTCATCAATCTTGCGATCGACATTGTAGAGTTGGTATGCTCCATTATGGAGGACTCTGGTGACTATGAAGGGGCCTTCCCAAGTAGGAGCGAGCTTGTGTGGTTTCTGCTGATCCACTCGGAGGACTAAGTCTCCTTCTTGGAAGGCTCGGCTCTTCACGTTTCTGCCATGGAATCGACGCAAGTCTTGCTGATAGATGGTCGATCGAATCAAGGCCATTTCTCTTTCTTCTTCTAGGAGGTCGACTGCATCCTTCCGGGCTTGTTCTGCTTCATCTTCTGAGTAGAGCTCGACTCTGGGAGCGCTGTGAAGCAGGTCACTCGGTAAGACTGCCTCGGCTCCATAGACCAGAAAGAACGGGGTTCTTCCGGTCGATCGATTTGGGGTTGTCCTTAATCCCCAAAGGACTGATGGAAGCTCGTCGACCCATGCACCTGCTGCGTGCTTGAGATCGCGCATCAGTCGGGGTTTCAGTCCTTTGAGAATTAGGCCGTTTGCCCTTTCTGCTTGCCCATTCGACTGGGGGTGAGCGACCGAAGCATAGTCGACCCGAGTGCCCTGAGAGGCGCAAAAGGCCCTGAATTTGTCGGAATCGAAGTTTGACCCGTTGTCGGTGATGATGTTGTGTGGAACTCCATATCTGAATATCAACTCTCTGATGAAACCGATAGCGATGCAAGCATCAAGATTCTTGATAGGCTTGGCTTCAATCCATTTGGTGAACTTGTCGACTGCTACCAGCACATGAGTGAAGCCGCTCCTGCCTGTTCTCAGTGGTCCAACTATGTCCAACCCCCAAACAGCGAAAGGCCAGACGAGTGGAATGGTTTTCAAGGCTGACGCGGGCTTGTGCGGCATATTGGAGTAATACTGACATCCTTCATATTTGCCGACTATCTCTTTGGCCATCTCATTGGCTCTTGGCTAGTAGAACCCCGCTCGGTATGCTTTAGCCACAATGGTCCGAGAGGACGCATGATGACCACAGGTCCCTGAGTGGATATCGTTAAGGATCATCTGACCTTCTTCTGGTGTAATACACTTCTGGCCGACCCCAGTCGCGCTTTCTCTATATAACTGTCCCTTTATGACTGTAAAGGCCTTGGATCGACGGACGATCTGTCGAGCCTCTTCTTCGTCTTCTGGGAGTTCTTTCCTTAGGATGTACGCGATGTACGGTTCTGTCCAGACGGGAGTGATAACCAAGACTTCCATGATCAGGTCGACCACAGCTGGAACTTCAACTTCAGTCGGATCCGTGGCACTTTTTGGCTGCGGGGCCTCTTCAATTAAGGGATCCTCCTGGACTGATGGTGTGTGGATGTGTTCCAAAAACACGTTGATGGAAATGGCTTCTCTTTTGGAACCTATTTTTGCCAGATCATCAGCTGCTTGATTTTTCAGTCGGGGTATGTGATGAAGCTCTAACCCCTCGAATTTCTTCTCCAGCTTTCTCACTGCATTGCAATAACCAGTCATGGCTGGACTTCTGACGTCCCATTCCTTCATCACTTGATTGACCACCAAATCTGAGTCGCCATAGACCATGAGGCGACGGACGCCAAGTGAAATGGCCATGCGCAACCCATATAAAAGTGCTTCGTATTCTGCCTCGTTGTTAGAGGAATCAAAGTGGATTTGAAGAACATATCTGAGTTTATCTCCTCTGGGGGAGACCAACACCACTCCGGCTCCGGAACCATTTAGCATCTTGGAACCGTCAAAGAACATGGTCCAATGCTCCGAGTGAACCTGAGTCGGCAGTTGCTGTTCAATCCACTCGGCGATGAAATCCGCGATTGCCTGGGACTTGATAGCTTTCTTTGCTTCAAACTTGATATCTAGAGGAAGAAGTTCAATTGCCCATTTTGCCACTCGACCAGTTGCGTCCCTGTTATGCAAGATCTCTGACAACGGAGCGTCGCTGACGACTGTAATGGAATGATCAGAGAAGTAGTCGGCAACTTTCTTTGTGGTCATGTAAATCCCATATATGAGCTTCTGATAATGAGGATATCTTTGCTTCGATGGGGTCAAGACTTCAGAAATATAATACACTGGGCGCTGAACTTTGAAGGTTTTCCCTTCTTCTTCCCGCTTGACCGTAAGTACCGTACTGATGACTTGTCCTGTGGCTGCAATGTAAAGCAGCAAAGGCTTCTTGCTGATTGGGGCAGCAAGCACCGGCTGGGTGGAGAGCAGAGCTTTGAGCTCTGCGAACGCTGCGTCAGCTTCAGGAGTCCACTCGAACTTGTCAAACTTCTTCATCAATCGGTAAAGAGGCAATGCCTTTTCACCGAGACGAGATATGAATCGAGTTAGGGCGGCCAAGCAACCAATAAGCTTCTGAACATCGTGCACTCGCACAGGACTTTTCATTCGGAGTATACTACCGACTTTTTCTGGATTGGCGTCGATTCCCCGTTCGGAAACGAGAAAACCGAGTAACTTTCCGCCAGGAACCCCGAATGTGCATTTTGATGGATTAAGCTTGATATCAAACCTTCTGAGGTTGGCAAAGGTTTCAGCAAGGTCAGTCAGCAGGTCGGAACCCTTCCATGACTTGACCACAATATCATCCATGTACGCCTCCACATTCTGACTGATTTGGGTGAGCAAACACTTCTGAATCATCCTCATGAATGTGGCTCCGGCATTCTTGAGGCCGAATGGCATGGTAACATAACAGAAGCACCCGAATGGAGTGATGAAAGCTGTTTTGATCTCGTTAGGTCCATACAGACGGATCTGATGGTACCCAGAATAGGCGTCTAAAAAAGACAGTCGCTCACATCCCGCAGTCGAGTCGACTATCTGGTCGATGCGGGGGAGAGGAAAATGATCTTTCGGGCAGGCCCGATTGATATGTTTAAAGTCAATGCACATGCGAAGTGACTTGTCCTTCTTGGGGACCATGACAACATTGGCGAGCCACTCGGAGTGGTAGATTTCTCGGATGAACTCCGCCGCTAAGAGCCGAGCCACCTCTTCGCCAATGGCATTTCTCTTCTGGACGGCGGACCGTCGGAGATGTTCCTTGACAGGTTTTACTTTTGAGTCGACTCTTAGGCGGTGCTCAGCCAGCTCCCTGGGAACATCCGGCATGTCAGAGGGCTTCCATGCGAAAATGTCCCAGTTCTCACGGAGGAACTAGATGAGCGCTTCTTCCTATTTGGAGTCGAGT
Organism: Triticum urartu; assembly: GCF_003073215.2. Classification (NCBI taxonomy): domain Eukaryota; kingdom Viridiplantae; phylum Streptophyta; class Magnoliopsida; order Poales; family Poaceae; genus Triticum; species Triticum urartu. Next base: position 696,770,793 of record NC_053024.1, on the reverse strand, counting down.
GTTGTCGAGATATGAGTTGGAGCAGCGCTGGGGTCGGTCGGGTGGATGTGAGCTGTCTTCGTATCGCTAGTCGACTGAAAAGCTGACTCCGTAGCGGGCTTCTTGGCTCACAACAAATCACTCGAGTCTGCAGTCTTCTGGTATTCCTGCAACTCCATCACTACCATCTGAGCATCGGCGATCTTCGAACCTTTTTGAAAACATTCTTCCGCTTTCTTCCGATTGCCCATAATAGTGATCACACCTTTGGGGCCAGGCATCTTCAATTTGAGATACACATAACACAGTCGGGCCATGAAGCGTGCATAAGCCGGCCTGCCCAAAATAGCGTGGTAGGCACTCTGGAAGTCTACAACTTCAAATGTCAACTTCTCTTTGTGGTAATTCTTGGAATCACCGAAAACCACATCAAGAGCAATCTGGCTGAGTGATTCAGCCTTCTTCCCAGGAATGACTCCATGGAAACTCATGTTGCTGGCACTGAGTCTGGACATCCAAATGCCCATCCCTTTCAACGTCTCAGCATACAATATGTTCAAACCACTGCCACCGTCCATCAAGACTTTGGTCAGTCGAGTGCCTTCAACCACTGGGTCGACCACCAGAGCTTGCCTCCCAGGGGTGGCAATATGCGTTGGGTGATCGGACTGGTCGAACGTGATGGCATTCTGGGACCATTTTAAATAACTTGGTGTCGCCGGAGCAACCATATTTACCTCTCGGTTGATGACTTTCAGTCGACTTTTGCTCTCAACATCAGCAAAAATCATCAAGGTGGAATTGACTTGAGGGTATTCGTCGTCACTGCCCTCTTTGTCCTCGACCTTGTCCGACCCCTTTCCTTACCTTTGGGCTGCTTGCCCTGGAACTGCTGGATCAAGAGTCGACACTGTCGAGTGGTATGTTTCGGGTAAATGAAATTACCCTATTCATCTTTCTTTGTGTGGACGAGACATGGCAAGTCCAACACATCATTTCCGTCCTGGTCTTTAACCTTTTTGGGGTTCCAAGGCCCTTTAGGTTTCCCTTTAAACTTTTCTTGGGTTAAAGCCAAGGCTTCCCCGAGAGCCGCTGGCTTGGCTTTCCGCTTCTGTTTCCGATTGGAATTGCCTCCGGTTTCTTGGGCGACTGACTTGAGCTTGCCACTCCTAAGTCGATCCTCATCTTCACCATTAGCGTACTTGGTGGCAATCTCCATCATCCGATTCAGGGACATATCCCCGGTTCGACCGAATTTCAAATTCAGTTCTCTGTACTTGACACCTTCCTTGAAGGCACAAACTTCTTGGTGGTCATGCACATTCTCCACCGAGTGGTGTAACGTGATCCACCTCTGGATGTAATCCCTCAAAATTTTATTTGGCTTCTGCACGCAAGACCGCAGTTCCGTCAGCCCTGCCGGTCGCTTGCATGTGCCTTCAAATGTGGTGACAAACACTCGGGAGAGATCTTCCCAAGTGTAAATGCTGCTATGTGCTAACTGGCTCAGCCACGCTCTGGCCGAGCCCTCCAACATGAGAGGCAGGTGCTTCATGGCCACTTCATCATTACCGCCGCCAATCTGGATGGCCACTCGGTAGTCCTCAAGCCAAGTATCGGGCTTGGACTTGCCAGTGAGCTTACTGACTCCAGTCGCCAACCTGAAGTTGGGAGGAATCACAGCGGCCCTGATGGCTCTACTAAAGCACTCTGGACCCGAAACATGTACTCTGCTGCTAGTAGGTGCATCTCTGTCGTGACCTTCTCGGTGAGCCCTGTTCCTGTCGACCAAACCCTGTACGAGAATGGATCTCGCGTCAAAGCCTGGCCCTCTGGGGTCGACTGGAATCCTTCGCCCACCACTATGAGGGCGCCTGTCATCCTGCTGGCGAGGCACATACGACCCGCTCCTCGGGGGAGGCGTGGGCACTCGACGTCGACCGTCACGATCGACTCGGTGATCATACTGCTCCTGGTTCCCATACTGGTCACGCCGGTCTCCACGTCCCTCACGCCTCGGGGGCGATCTCGGGCTGTGAGCCGACTGGACTGTGTCCGCGGCAACGGATCTGCTGTGAATCCTGTTCCGCGACTGAGAAACAGCGGAATTCTGATCTCCTGCTGCCCGGAGTAACGCTCTGATCTGCAGCAAGCCTCTGCCAGCCTCCGACTGGGAAGGATGAATCGACTCCGCTATACGGGCCGCAGCTGCTAAATTCTGAATCGGAGTTTGATATACCTGCGGGGGCGGGAAGAGCTGACGTCGACTGGATTCGGAAACCCGTTGTCGCGCACGCTCGTCGAGTGCTCGCTGGAGGTTCTCCAGTCAAGTGCGCTCGGCCAAGTTTGCCAGACGCGCGTCCTCCAAGGCGCGAGCCTCGGGGGTTTCTCCAACGATAGGAGTGTGTAGTGCATCCACGTTCCAACGGCGAAGTTCTTCTCTCTGCAGCGACGTGAGAGGCTCGGGAAAATACTCCTCATGGAGAGGCGACGGGGCGCCTCCACCCGCGCCTCCGTCGGTGCGGGGAAAACCGGGAGGACTGGGCGGTCCATCGACCATCAGAACCTCCGCCGCCAGATCGCTGCTGTCGCACTCGGATGCGGTCTCTGCGGAGCCAGTCGACAGGTCGAACAGGCCGTAGAGGGATTCGTCGGGCTCGATCGCCGCGACTTGGGGGATGGCCGACTGACGTGCCACCGCGTGCCTCACCCACCGCTGAAGTCTCAACCGTCCGGAGCGCTTGCGCCGGCGGAAAATGGGGAGGGAGGACAACACAGGAGCCGACCGGTAGGGGGTCAACGGTTGCCGCAGGAGAATGCCGCGGACGCACGCGCTAAAGTGCGTTGCCTCGCGAGCAGGGAGTGCGTCCACGTCGAGCGGAGCCTCCTGGAGCCAAGCAGAGTCGTCGACGACGAACGTGAGCGCGCCGAGACGGATCTCGCGGCCCTCCACCGAAACTCCTCCGAAAACCATGATGATTCGGGTCGGAAAAGATCGCAACTCATCCAACAAACGCTAAAACACCTGCTGCTATGGAGAGGTAAGATCTTAGCTATGGAGAAGTTGTAAGCACACAAGGTTTACGAGTTCAGGCCCTTCTCGGAGGAAGTAATAGCCCTACGTCTCGGAGCCCAGAGGCAGTCGACTGGATTATGTGAGTATGAGTTACAGAGGTGCGAACCCTTGTCTCGGAGGAGGGGGTGGCTTATATAGAGTGCGCCAGGACCCCGGCCAGCCCACGTTACAAAGGGTTCAATGTACATTAAGGCGGGGCGTTACTGGTAACGCTGGTAATAAAGTGCTATGATGACCATAAAAGCTATTTAATGACCGACCGTTAGCGTGCGGAGTGGCTTTAGGTCTCCTGGCCGTCGAGTGGTTGGATCTTAGTCGAGTGATTGCTTCTTGGTCGAGTGTCTTCGAGTCTGTCGAGTGGAACACCTTCAAGTCGATTGAAAGGTGATTTTTTCTAGAGATGTCCTTGGGTAGGGCAGTTAGGACAGGTCCATGACCCTACCCTAGGTACATAGCTTCATCAGGCGGCGGGGAGCGGAAGCGGCGGTGGCGGCTAGGGTTTTGTATCGGTTGGGCTGATACCATGTAGAAAGGATAGAGAGGGATGATTAGCGTAATGCGTAGGATGTTGTATTGAGACTCACAGGCAAGTATATATGGGAATACAGACTTTGAGGGTAAGAAACCTCTCGTAAAGATAAGGTAAGAGATGAGTTACAAATCCTTGACTACCAAATACATGTAACCCAAATATAACTCTAACAAGCCGGAATGAAACCAAAATCACTGAATTTCATTTCGTTAATGACTGAAATATTTTCAAACTGAAATTCAAAACCACTTCTTGTGAGACCCGCAGACTTTTGTACAATGGAAGTTCTTTTCTTTTCTTTGTCCCTCAAGACATATATGTCATCTCCCTATCTTACGAAAATATAACCTTAAATTATGTCATACATAATAGATTTTTCTGGTACAAGAATATGTTATGATGATGATCTTAATTCTGATTTAAAGGATAGGATGCTCATCAATTTTCCCATTCGTAAGGATTTCCCACTCCTATAAAGGATGCAGTAGGGGCACATGTCCAAGGCAATGCAGTATGTGTGTGCGCACGTGCACATGTGTGTATGCGCGTGTGTGAGAGAAAGGAGATGTGTGTGTGCATGTAGTGCGCGCGTGTGTTTGTGTGTGTGCGCACACACACTTACATGTGTGCATGTGCATCCACAATTGAGAATGTGAGGCATCCGGGAACAAATCCACTACCCTACCGGTTCGCGACGTTGAGACATCACGTGCTGCCTTTGATCAGCAGATGGAGAAGACTTGGCAGGCCATCCTTGTGGAGCAGAACATGTCAACACTCTTATGGCGGCCGTGGTCGACCTAGAACTACATGGGTGACTCACACGGCAAGTGGGCCAAGAATGCACCGCTCTTGCTCTTGACGCAAAGAGTGGGCCTGTTAAGTGTACACACCCTATGGTGTTAGCAGGCCTAAAGTGGAACATGTTGTGTTTGTGTCAAATATTGTGTACGAGTTGGGTTACATATGGACTTGATGTTGCATTATGGATAGGATACTTATAGCATCGAAGTCGGACACGTTGTATGCTTGGCGTCTTATATATGAGGAGGCACCCCACGTTGTAACCCATAACGACTGATAGCGACAGGCTCGCAAGAGGGTGCCGACGGCTTGTGCCCGCGCCCGGGTGACCGGTGTTGCAGTATCTCAGGGAGGAGCGCCCATAGTCATTGCCCCGGGAAGTAGGCGAGTTCGCCGAACCTCGTTAACAAATCTCGGTGTCGTCATTGTCTGTGATGGCTTGTTTCTCGATGAATCAACCGCGTACCTTGAATTTATTCTAACAAATGGTATTATGAGTTAGGTTGCTTGAAGGCCGTGGATTGTTTGATCTAGAGGAGGAAGAAAACACGGACAGAAATCTGCACGGAGCGTAATACGGGACGCAGTCGTCGGCGAGTTACGGTTTAGAAGCAGCTGTTCGCATTGTAATCTTCACATGAAGCAATCTCGATGAAGGGCTCGTGTCGTGGCCTTCGGATCGAGGCTGGCCGGGCGGCTGGTGCGTAGGCAGCAGTCAGCAGATCAGATCGAATCTGGTCGGAAGTAACTCGGCGGCTGGCGCACAAGGCCCATGGCGCGATGGCAGACCAGGCTGAGATCGGGAGCTCCTAGTCGGCGCTGCAAGCGCCGGTTAGCGCAAACAGCGCTCGCAGCGGGAGCTAGCGGGCCGGCCCAAACTAGGAGAAAAAACAATAATAAACTACGATGCAGGAACTGGCATTCGAACCCATCACCTAAGGTATAGCAACCTGACGCCCGAACCACCAGACCGAGATGCTAAGGTTGTCAGCTAGCAGAAACGAGTTAAATTTGACCATTCCTCTACAGATATATTATTTGAAAAAGAAATTCACAAAAAAACCACGAATATGAAAAATGGTTCGTGAAAAATAGAAAAAAATCATCAATTTCCAAAAAACTTTCATCCATTTTGAAAAAAGTTCACAAATTTGAAAAAAAGTTCACTGTTTTCGAAGAAAAGTTCATCGAACTCAAAAAAAGTTCATCAAATTTCAAAAAAAAGTGCATGGATTTTGAAAAAAAAAGTTCATTGAATTGAAAAAAAGTTCATCAATTTTCAAAGAAGTTCATCAAAATTTTAAAAAGTTCATGGATTTCTAAAAAAATCATTGATTTTGAAAAAAAAGTTCACAGATCTCAGAAAAGTTCATCAATTTGAAAAAAGTTCATCCGATTTAAAAAAAGTTCATCGAATTGAAAAAAGTTCATTGGATTTGAAACATAAGTTCATCGAATTGAAAAATGTTCATCGGATTTAGAAAAGTTCATCGATTTTTAAAATAAGTTCATCAAAAATGCTAAAACATTCATTCATTTTGAAAAGAGAGTTAATCATGTTTGAAAACAAGTTCACTAAAATTGTAAAAAAATCATCAAACATGAAAAAAATTCATTGAAATTGAAAAAAAGTTCATCGATTTAAAGAAAAGTTCACGAATTATGAAAAAAAATATCGCCTATTTCGAAACATTTCACGCATTTAGGAAAAAAGGTAACAGGAAACAAAAAAAGAAAGGAAAAAAACATGAAGAACATAGTGGGCATTTCCTGTATGTATAAAAAGGATGAAAGGAGGTTTGTATTCACGAGTGGCGCAGGTAGCGTAGTGGTTAGTGTAGGGATCTCGCAACAGAGAGATCGCTTGTTCGATTGGTTTGCGTGTTTGAAAAAAATACGGCACAATGGCTTAGTCAGATCGTGATGCTACCATGGAAAAAGAAAAGGAAAGGAAAGCCTAGCTACATACGTGTGACGAATCCGGTTCTAGGTATGTTCACACGGGAAGGCTATGTGGACTTTGCCTTGGTTTCCTTTGTTGGTACACATCTGTGTACGGATGGCGATGATCACGGTGACGGCTTGAGGAGTCCGGAACGTGCCGTGCAGTCAAACAAATTCGGATGGGTTGGACTAGATGGTCTGACGTATCGACGTGAGTTGGTTGATACAGAAAACAGGGGTGGGATTGGCGACGACGACGTAGGAGCGTGATGCTGATGGTGACCGACTTCTGGGCGTGGAAACACGTGGCGCAAGCCTGAGGGCTTGTGTGGCTTCGACAAGACAATGGCGCGGGGTTGATTCAAGCTGATGTGCACATGAGAGTTTGATGTCGACGGGGCGCGAGAGTGGACTGATCATCTATCATGGAGTCATGTTGAAGGTGGAGCTGGATTGAGGGGCTGCGGTGTAAGGATCCAGAGAATCGAAGCCTATTCAGCATGGGGAAAAAGCGAGGGACACGCAGTTCGGACTAGTGCCCAATGGTCTTATGAAAGCGTGAAACTCGTCATCGGTCGGTGATGATCGGTGGTACTCTGCAGTGGGGGTTGAGTGATGTGGGTTCGCGCCCCTTGAGACTCGACCGGGACAGCAGAGGCTCGACGCGGTAATAGCGGTGAGGCGTGCGGTATGCACGGGGCATGAAGACGGGCCAGGGCTCTGGTGGTCATACATGTGGTGAGACGACTGCGAATTTGATTCGGGATGACTACAAGCAATGGTGAAATTCCTTCAAGTTTCAGACAGACGGTCAAGAAAGGAGCGGTGATGATAAGTTCAAGTAACTCTTATGTGTGACACCCAATATGTGAGTTGTTCATTTTCACGCAAGTCAGTGATCAGTGTGTGATTGCGTTGGACGGATACTCTGGAAGTTGGGAGCACAAACTAGAGTAACAAGGAACTTAATTTTGCTTAAGTGTTGACTGTGATAAAAAAAAGGAGGGACTACAAGTTGCAGGTGGAGTCATATGAAGTCTTTGGAGTAGCAGTGGTGCTCACGGGATAAGCTCAAGTCCAATGTACATGGAGGTCCGACGCACGGATGAATCGAAGACGATGAAGAATATTCGCCAAGGTGGAGTTACTACTTGTTAGAATAAATCTGAGGCATACCGTCGATCATCCGAGGACCAAGCAATCATACGAGCATGAACCGAGATTTGTTAACGAGGTTCACCGATATGGCTATATCCCCAGGGCCTGACTATGGACGCTCCTCCTCATGACACCGCTACAATACCTCATCCGGTCGCCCTGGACACCGGCACATGCCGCCGGCTTCCCCTGCGTTTCGGTGCTATTATGTTGGCATATGTTACATTGTGTGTCTACCCCCGCTATATAAGAGAGGTCTGGGATACAAGTGTTCTACAAGGACACGACTCCATATCCTATGTAAATACAATACTACTCAGAGTCTAACTGTAACCTACCTTGTACATTATATTCGACACAACTCTAACAGAACAAGAGGTCTAGCCCGGCGGAGATTGACTTCCATGAGTGACGACTCATGTTTTTAGCCGTAGTGTTTTCAATAGTGTTTGTCTGCTTGCTTCCGTTTATTATTCGGAATTTTGCCTAGCTTAGCGTTTGATGTGCTTGTATAACATGGGAATCCCTTAAGTGGCTAAGTTGTTGTAAGTCCTTCGGTCTATATTATGTGTCTACGCTGATGACAGGTGGTAGAAGTGAGGAAAATGTGCTGTTTGCATCATGTATTGTGGACATAGGTCTAGTTGCTGTTATGTAGATTCCTGTTTTAAAAAATAGCTGTCGTTTTTTCTTGTACCACCTTGATGTGTGCGTTTGTTTGATTCAGCTTGCGAAAACAAAGCACATGATGAGCGGCAGGTGCTGGTGCCTATCCCTAGATCGGACTGAGGAAGAAGAAGAAGCCATGGCGGCAGTTGTGCTTCAGATTTGGAGTGCCTGAGATGCAACTAGAAATAGACTGATTGACAATGACAGGGGCATGAGATGATGGGATCCCCAACGATAGACCAAATGGCTAGCTGGTTTGGATGGGAACATGACGACCAAGTCAAGCCCATGTTCTGCTTTCTAGTCCCATGTATGGAACATAAAGAAATTGTGATGGCGCCTGTGCCCGCGGTGCTGGACCTCCTTGTCTCCATGGTATACCGCTGCTCAATAATGAACCAATACGGGCGCGTTTAGTGAGCTTCTAACTGACATATGGTGGAGGAATACGGGCCTGTGGCTGATCACGATAGAAACGGACACAAACATGATAACTGCCTCCGACATATGGTGGAGGAATACGGGCCTGCGGCTGATCACGATAGAAACGGACACAAACATGATAACTGCCTCCAGGTAGATTGGTTTCGAATCAGCATTTACGAGAAAGGGTTCCCCGCTTTATATTATAAAGCAAACATCATCACAAAACAACTCAACACCGATACAGACACACGCTATCACCGCACACGACGCACACACCCAAGGCAACATACAAAGGTGCCGGACACCGACACACCACCCCACCGACAACAAAGCAAACTACAAATGTGCGAAGAGGACAACTTGGTGCCGACGGGGATCTCCACCATGAGCAACCAGAACGGAGAGGTGAGGCGGACCACAACGAGGCTATGACTCCAAAACGGTGCCTCCCAGAAGGGTAAGACCACAGATAGCCGCCACCGCCCGATCCTGAAGATCAAGTTTTCACCCGGAGCTAGACGAACGGAATGGGAACGCCGTGACGGAGCCTTCATGAAGGATACGACGCCCACGGGCGCCACCACCATCGGCTAGAACAAGGGTTGGATAGGTGATATACCCCAGCGTTCACATCCCTCCGTCGCACCCTAGCCCTGCCAACCACCCGCAACCAAGCCACCCGCATGGCCAAGGCTGTCTGCCCGCACCTGAGACGCAAGTTCTGCCCACGAACTCCACGCCTCCTATCGCCCGGGCCGCCGCCTGACACTCAGACCTTCCCAAGACCAGCAAAGTGGCCGGCTTTGGTCCAAAGGGACGCCCACGATCGACGAAACCGCAGCACACGTCACACCTTGAACTTCGCCGGAATTGCCACCACACACAAACGGACGGGGAATGGGGTGACGGTGGAGCGGATGCATCCACGACAGGCACACCCCAGTGTCGGTGACGAGCAGCCCTAGCGACAGCGCCGCCCGTCTCTCCCACCAATGACCCCACCGGACACACGCCGTGCCGCCCCGCCGCGGCGGTCGAAGCAACCCCACGCAAGCCCACCAACGCCGGCCTGTCCACTGGCCAGGAGACCCAGAAGATCGCCGCCTGCCGCCAAGACTGCTCACTGGGAGGCCCGTCCACGCCGCTTGCCAACATCCAGCCACCGAAGCCGGCGAGAGGTCGGCCAGCACGTCCGCCAAGTCCACCGCTGTTGCACCGCCACCCCTACCATCCGCCGGCCGAGGTAAGTGCGGCCGCCCGCAACCAGGTCGCACCCGACCCGCACCCCTGGCCAGGACGGATTTGAAGCCACCGACGCTGCCCGGAGCAGCCGCAGCTGCCGTCCCTCCAGTGTGCACCGCCAGATCCGGCCGGAGATGCCCGATCCACACCAGCCGCAGCCGCCGCACCACAAGCGCCTGCCCCCCCCCCCCGTCGCCGCCGCCACTGGCCCCCGCCATAAGCCAGCGCCTCCGGACAAGAGGCTGGCCCTCGCCAGCCGAAGTCCGCGTGGAAGGGAAGGAAGGCCCCGCCGCCGCCCTTGTCGGCCAGGCTTTGCCCAGCGGCGCGCTGGGTGGCGGCGAGGGAGGAGGCCGAGAGACGGAGGTAGGAGAGGTGGCGGCTAGGTTTCCCCCCAGCGGCGCCCGTGGGAGCGCCACGGGAGGGAGAAGGGGGGAGAGGAGAGCCTAGATCTCTCATTTTCTTACCCCTCGAAACAGCATTTTCGTATATGTTACCTCCTACATAATTAGTACGTGTAACGATTAGTATATATCACCACAAAAAAATAAGTATATATGTTCCATACGTACATACACTATTTTTCTTTAAGTGGAAGATAAACGTACTTGTACAAGCGCATGAAGTAGGCGTGTGTTACTCTATCCCTTGATTTTAACATTTCACATGCAAGCACACTTTAAAGGAGGTAGTTGCATGCATACCTCCATTTAGTTTTTTTCCTAGCGGTTAGTTTAATACGGAGTAGTTATTAGGTATATTCAGCCCAAAGAATCTGTTAAGGGGCGTGAGTATGTACTCTCAGAGTACAAAAGATGAGTATATATAAAGTTCAATTCCGACTTGGAGAGTTGAGCAACATTCTTCTGAAACTCGGAATGCAACCGCAATTATCAGCGATGCCCTCGAATCTCCAAATAAAGAGAGAAATGACAAATATGAAATTAGAGTGTACAACCTTTCCTAGGAATGGGAGGCATAAAGGAACACGAGCCCTGAAGCTGCCAGAGTACCTGTGGTGAGATAGATTTAAATCTGCCAGAATCATTGGCAGCTTCATGTTGCTGGCTTGCCTCGGGTTCATCAACCTGCGGTGGAAGCGATGTTGGGTCAAACCCATAGAGACTCCGTGACAATCCGAGCAGGGCAGCTACCGGGGACTGGAACTGATGAAGCAGGTGTCTCCCTTTTTTTCGATAAAGAAAGGGTGAATTTTATTAACTCAAAATGAAGCATTAAAAAAATACATAACACATGAGCACACACCCGGCCTCTATATAATTAGGATGCACACAGGCAACACCAACTCACATACACACGTAAAAAACACGCCGACAAATAGCAAAGTCATATAAGACCAAAGCTACGTGTAGACGGTAAAAAAATAAGAAAAAGCCCTAAGCGATTAGATCTGTGATCAGTAAACTACGGTGAAGACCATATCCGCACCAACCATCTCATGATACCACATGAACGACGAAGTTCTTCAACAAGCAACGCCTTCAGGAAGGGAGCGACACTCAAGTTTCGCCATCAATGGATCCAACAAGAATGTTGGAATCTAGGTTTTCACCCTGAAGAATCAGTCCGAACATATTTGAGTAATGCCTTCAACAAGGTAACGATGTAAACAAAAAACATCGTCATTGCTAGGTATAACTACTCTGGTCTGACCTAGGCTTTCGCCCCGGAGCTCGAGACTGGGTGCTTGAGTAGCACCACAATCGAAGTCTCTCATGTGTTGTCGCCACCATGTTTCCGCAATTCCAGCAACTGCACGTGATGCGATCACTGCCACTGCACCACCATTCGTCTGCGTCAAGCCTTCATCTATAGTTTGTATCTCACCGTCGAAGTCAACCACCGGATCAAGAGGAGATGAACCCTCTCAAAGACCTCTCGATGGTCACTGTCGCCATGAAATTGCAGGAAGTCGTTGCAATATAGTTGCAGTCACCACCCTCCAGCCGATCAGATCCGTATCACCACCACCAAGCCATGGTCCTTAGCCGCCCGAGCGAGAACGCCGCCATGGTCGTTGGACGGCACAGCCGCCATGGTCGTTGGACGGCACAGCCGCTGGTCGCCGGGATGAGCCGACGCGCACTCCGTCAACATCCGGCTACCACCCAAGCAGCCAACAAGCCTTCGGCCGTCAGATCTGGAGGCAAAGCCCGGGCAGACTAAACACAGGCCAAGCGCGTGAGGCCTAGAACCACCAAGCATGACCTGGTGCAGGACAGCAGGCACAGCCGCAGCTAGCTTCCTAGCACCGCAACGCCATGATCCGCCGCCGCCGTGGCAAGTCGCACACCTGCAGGCGCCGCCTCCTGGCTCGTGAAGGACGTAGCCATGGTGTACCCTCCACTCCCTTCGCCTTTGACGGAAGGGCGCCGCCGCCGCCGGCCGCGGCCGACGGCGGCGGCGAGATGAGATCTGACGCTAGGTTTGTTGGCTAGGAGTTGGTCGCCTCCGGAGTCGCCCGAGCGAAGCGACCCGGGAGGCACGGAAGGTTCGTTTCTGACCGGCTTAGTACCAGCAGGTGTCTCCCTGCCGCTACTTTACAATTGTAGGTCTAGAACTGTGTGAATCCTCGGAAATTCCCGGGCTTGTCACGGATCTACCCTTGACTTGTCAGTCACAACAGCAAGGTGCAAAATCCCCACGGAAATTAGTAGTGTATTGATATGCTAGACAAGGTTACACCACAAAAAAACTTGTACTCAAACTTTGACTGCCTATAATGTTTTACACTAACCCATCAGGACGAACTAAGGCATCCTAAAGTCACTTCACGCAGCCGGCAAGGAAACTGTGTCATGCACTTCAACCTAATAGTTGCAATCCAGCAGTTACAAATCCTAAGTAACTTTACCATTCCACTCATGTCACTGTAGCAGAATCCTGAGGTACTCGTACCATGTAACTAAAATTATTTCCAAATATCATAGAAAATACAACGCATGAACTAGTCACTTTTGTGGTGCCTATTTGTTGCAGATTAATTAGCTTTGTTCTATTTATTTTGCCAAAAGGTTTACCAAATTGGCTGGCTTTGTAACAGTTTTGCTGATCTTGGATGGCATGATATGTGCTATGATCAATGTCGCAATTTCTCCTTCACCAATAGGCATGTACAGGCACATATATAGTATTAATTTCCTCCGCCTGATAACAATGAGACAATGAGCTACATTTATCGGCGGTTCTCCCTGCAGCCAAATGATTCTTTCGAAACTTTGGTCTTACCAAAACTACTATGCTCGTCCATGGCCTAAACAAAAGCAGCCACTCCAGAATCCAGAGCCTAGTACCTGCTAATAATTTGATGAATAATATGATTTCCAATGCCATCGGTCAAGTGCCAAGACTGCATTGCGTGAGTCGCCCTTTCTTGACAAAAACATGTGAAATTCCCTCAAGTCTGCCAGTCATTGCTCTTAAGATAACAATTGTGGACTTACTTTTGTACATATGCTCATCTATTTGAGTTGTTAGTGGTTGTCATTTTTAGTGTAATTACAGTGAAATTTCAGTACATACTGAAATAGTTTTCTTTTCGGCAAAATATTTCAGCAATTTTAGTAGTACACAAAAATTCATATTATTTAAAATTATTTGGTTAGATCTCAGTCAACTTCAAATGGAAATTTCTGTCCTTTGGCCGAAATGAAAACCGGACAACTGAGTTTCACTGAATTCATTGATTTCGTTAATGAGTGAAATAATTTTGAAATTGAAATTCAAAACCGTAAGATTGTTATTTGTTCGACCCCGCAGACTTTTGTACAATGGAAGTCCTTTTATGAATTGTTAAGCTCAAGATTCTTTCTCACTCAGGACATACAATGACGATGATCTTAGTTCTGGGTTTATAGGATAATATGCTCATCAATTTTCCTGTCTGTAAGGATTTCCCACTCCTATAAAGGATGCAGTAGGTGCATATGTCCAAGGCAATGGAATATGTTTGTGTGTGTGTGTGTGTGTGTGTGTGTGTGTGTGAGAGAGAGAGAGAGAGAGAGTGAGTGAGAGGGAGAGAGAGCAACTAGAAGGAGTTAGATGTGTATGTGTGTGTGTGTGCGGGTGCGTGCGTGTGCATCCAATTGAGAATGTGAGGCATCCGGGAACAAATCCACTACCCTACCGGTTCGTGACGTCGAGACATCACGTGCTGCCTTTGATCACTAGATGCAAAAGACAAGGCAGGCCAACTTTGTGGAGGGGAACATGTCAACACTCTTAAGGCAACCCTAGTCGACCCAGAACTACATGGCTGACTCACACGGCAATCGGGCAAAGAATGCACTACTCTTGCTTTTGACGCAAAGAGTGGGCTTGTTGAGTGTTAGCACCCATGGTACTAGCAGGCCTAAAGCGGGAGAAGAGGCCAAGCTCAGCAGAGTTGCAGCCCAGAGGAAGAAGATGGCACGCAAGACCAACATACGTTTCCTAGGGGATCAGTGGGTGAACCACGCAAGTATGAAAGCAGGGGAGGCAAGCGAACAGAACCGGCGGCTACCAACTCTCCCCATCCCACCAAGGCTCTCAACTCTGTCCCCTTCTTGCTTTTCCCCAATTCTGCACATTTGTGGCTGTAAACACTAATTGTATCCAGCCGCCATAGCTGCTCTGAATTCATGAGGCAGTAGACAAAGGGGGTATTCGGGAGTAGCAGACATTGACTCATGTAACCTCGCTGTATAGCTTCGTGGTAGCACTACCAATCAGCTTGAATGGAAGAAAACGGCCGAACGGCTAGGAACGAATGACTTGGATGTGTGCCTGCAATAGGAGATTGATAGGCATTAGGAATAATCTTGAGACTAAGAAGACTCCAACCTAGATTGTGTATGTAGAGTTAGAGTTAGTACTACTCCTAAAGGTTAGCAAAGTAATCATGCTGGAGTCCCGTTTAGGACTTGTGGATGTATGTGTATCTCAGGGCGGATGACATAGTCATTGAATGGTGCAGTGACGAGGATGAGCCGGCAATAATCATTTAAGGAGCGACGTACTGCAGGATCGGGTGATCGTCCTTCGGCGGAGCCACAAGGAGGGAGACAACAGGCTGTCGTCGGCAAGATGGTGGAAGGAACGTTGACGGGATCCGTGCTGCTGAGGTATAGTACCAAAAGATCTTATGAAGATCGTCGTCTGTTGAAGTCTGATGAGTTAAATAGTCGTGCAAGTTAGCATGTTCAGTCGCCGCCTTGTTTATGAGTCATCGTAGTTGGAGAGCTCAATTGTATTCACTGCTCAACAATGTTACAAGTTACAGCATATATCCCCGCAGGGAGAGAGCTAACGCTCCTAGAAACAAGGCACGCAGGCCATGAGCGTTAGTGGATCCTACAAACTAGGAGTGGACTTAGTTACAGCAGAACGTTACACAAATGTACATGAGTGTGGTTTAACAATCGTAATGTCCAACTGCTCGTCTTTGTAAGGATGTGTTGAAGATGAAGAGTGCCCAGGTCGTCTATGTGTCTCAATGAGAGGACCTTCAAGTATGTTTGGGTGTTAAACTAGTGAAGATGAATCTCTTCAATGAGGCCATGTCTCTATGAGATCCCGAACTCAGCATCGACGTCGATGAAATTTGGGTGGATCTTTGCAGGACCGCGAGGCAAGAAATCGAGGGAAAGCAAGGAAGTACCTAAGCTACACGTGACGCTAGGACAGGACACGGCATGACCACCTCTGACTCCATTGGGACCGGGAGAATGCACATACTCCCTCTGTTTACAAATATAAAAATGTTTTGAATATTTCAATAGACTATACATGGATGGAAATGAGTGATCAAATGGAGTGTGGTTTTTTAGAGCTCGAGTTACATGGGACCTTCTATCTACACCATTGAGTCTTATGGAGATACGTGCAAGACATTGACATTCAACAACTGTGGCCGGCATGATTTGCAGAACACTTCTGCACATGAGCAGTGGCCTGAGTGGAACAGTGCGTGCCTTCCTTTGATCCGTCACCCTTCATATGTGAACAGTGTATTCCTCCCTCTCTTCCATCACGGTCAATCTCCTCCCAAGATTCCATGCAAAAAATAAAAAAGAAATATCCTCACAAGATTCTCAGAAGTTGCATGCAAAAGTCACCTAGCTTCTCTCTCCCATCACGGTCTCTCTCTCCTTCCAAGAATATTGTGGCTCTCTCTCTCAGGGAAAACAATTCTTTTGAGAAGTTGCATATCCAAAAGCCAAGAGAGAGAACTGCCGCATGGTCAAGCTTTTTGGAAAAGATTTTTTAGAGATTTTTCAGAAGCTGCATGCACATTATGAGAGAGTAAGGGAGAGCATGCAAAGTTTCAGAGAGGGAGACAGAAATGTTGAGGTATTCTACGGAATTAAGGTGAGTACTATAGGAACATGGCCTGGCACACCTATCAAGAACAGTAGAATGCATGTTTGCTAATTTTGTATAAAAACGGAATTAATGTGCAGTGCTTGAGGATGTAACCCAGGCCACCAGTCGGAGTATCGAGTACTAATTAGCATGCTCTGTGCTCTTCACGTGCATACAGTACGCCGATGTTGACTACCTTATGCAAGCTGCGGCTGCCTCTGCCTACGCTGATCACTGTGCGCATCCAGAGTGGATGCTGATATGACTGTGGCTCTGCTAATTGCTTACCTTAATGGCTCTGACACGGTCAGAAGGTGGGCTCGTCATGCTCTAAGCCACACGGATCACGAAGTGAACAAACGGCCAGGATAGGGAGTACCGGGGAGCTCGTCCTACAACACAACTTTCTGGTGATCAAATACACCAAAACATATCTATATACATCTAATTCAGAAAAAATCTAGAACATCTTATATTTGTGAATGGAGGGAGTACTATCGGTGTCCCTTCTTAAGTTAGAGGTGCACGTGAATCCCTTTCCTCGAGATTTTTGTTCACCTCGTGATCTTCATGCTTCAGATGCAATGCAACTGACTCGTTTTCACAACGGTGCTTGCATTGAACTTCCACGATTTGACGGGAACAAGCCCCACCTCTAGCAAACGAGATGCAGAGAGTAGTTCCACACGTGAGGAATACCATCGTCTTGTTGGATCATGTTCCCTTTGGCTTGATTTGAAAGTGCGGCCAAACATGCGAGGTTGGAACCAACGCAACACTTCTACCCCCAAACCAGTTCCCCTGTCCAGCCAGCTGCTTTATAGCCGATTTGACAACATCTCCATTAGAACCTAGTTCACTGCCTATTTTAAACTTCGAGAACCACCATGATTGCAGACTACGTCGTGGATGTTGATTCACGAAATTGTATGACCAGCTGACCACGTAAGATTCCGGGTCCCTGGATTGGTTGAAATGAGGCGTATGCATTGTTGTTGCTATACAGAAACCCTTTGATCTGGACACCGCCTAGGAGCTAGCGCTGCTCCACCAAGGATTGGGAAGTTTAACTACTTTTATCATGCCTTGCCATTTCCATTGCCTCCCCCAGGTCGAGCAAGACCAAATGAAGAAAAGAAGGACAATGAATTGATGTGTACCGTTCAGTCTAGAGATAAATGGACGACACGGCATAATTACAGGAAATCCAAGGGCTTATGCTTAGTGTGCGGAAAAAAATGTGCAAGATATCATCAAGATAAGGCTTCACGTCAATAGCACTTCTCAAAAAGTTGATTCATCGTCTGTAGTCCATCTCTGTCTGAATGTTCAGAGACTAACAAACAGTCTCAGGTTCTATCCTTGTTCCGAAAAAGGGTTTCCCCCGCTTTGTATTACAAAGCAACTAACCGATATAACCAACGATAAGTGCTGGGGGGAAGCAGCACAGAGACGCCCAAAAGAACCGAAAGATAAAATAAAAAAGAAACAAATCCCGATAACGGCGGATCACCAAAACGAAGAAGCCTCGTGACCACTACGCCCACTAGAGATCTCCCACCAAGCTCCTAGACTCTGAAGCGCCAGTACCAATCAACACCACTAAGAAGGGACGCGATGATGACGACACTGCTGCCAAGGGTTTCCCCCGGTACGCGACGAGGAGAGAGGAAGGGTAGCCCCCGATACCCTCCAGGAAGGTTTGGCGGTACCCTCACGCGCCACCGCATCGGTGTCGGCCAGGCCGATAGGGATTTCTCCCGATCCCAACCTTCACCACGGGCGCTCCGGAGCCCGTCACCAAACCGACCACCATCCTGCTGTTGGAGATATGTCGTAGGGGCAATCATGTGTGATGATATTTCCTATGTGTTTATGAATAAAGATAGTCCTTGGACATTATCAATGATGTGTATCAGCAAGTAAGTGACTTGTTTGTGGGACTATGCATTGTATGATGACTGTCCTAAAAGGTCCCTAGTCGAAAGGGTTGTGTGGACGCGCAGCCGACTAGATTAGCATATGACACGGTCGATGGCTTGGTCTCACTAGCCATGGAGCATGGGATACTAACCGGATAATATGGACTTGGAAGGATCTAGTCGGATCCGAGTTGAGATAAGGTCCAATTCGGACAGACCAAACTATGAGATGTAGCGATATGTCATATGTGAGTTTCTAGTACAACATACGTTCTATGACCTATGACCTGAGCTGGCACATGTACTCGGGATGGTGACAGACCTGCTTTGGGTCGCTCAAACGCTACTCCGTGACTGGGTAGTTACAAAGGTAGGTTTTGGGCTTGTCCAGACCCATGTTGTGAGACATGGTCAAACAAGATGGGATTTGCCCCTCCGATCAGGAGAGATATACTCTGGGCCCCTCGTGTGATCCGACCAGGATAAGCATGGCCATGCGACAAGGATTATGAGATAATCTGATTTGTGGTCGACATCACTGGAACGCGAAAGAGGTCGGGCTAGCACAAGGATGACAGACTTGCCTTGAGCCCGACAACACATATCGTGTGGCAAAGGGAACAGAAGTATGATGTACGCGTTCGCCTAACCAGCTTCATCGGACACTTGGAGTCGGCACGCTTTGCTAGAGGCCGCTACCGACTAGCTGAGTCGGATGTGACCTGACTTGCGACCAAGTGAACGAGAACCTAAGGGGTCGCGCACTTAAGGGAAGGAATCCTGTGAGGCCCGGTCCGACTCCACGAGTCAGAAGTGATCCCACTCGGATTCAGATCCAGGCCGAACAGACTTTGGGCTTTAGGATCCGTGCGAGGTTCAAGTGTTGAGCCCATGCCTATATAAGTGGGGGTGCGGCACACTCATGCGGTTGATCACTTCGGCGCTGTCACTAGGGTTTGCATGTGTTGCGAATGGCCACCTCCACTCGCCGCCGACTGTGTGATCGGACCTAGCAGTCCGCCGCACGGTGTTTCTCCTGCACGCGCGGATACCGTTAGAGGCGGTGCACTTGCGCTGCTCCGGCGAACCTGTACGTGGGAACCGACGACCGGTTGTTCGAGGGAGATCGGACGAGGAGGAGACGATCCACGCGGACGCGCTGCCCCAACTCGTCTTCCGATGCACGGCACTGCGCGTCTAGTGGTAACGATCTGTGATCCATCTCCCGTAGCATGTTCTTAGTTGTTCTGCGCGTAGGAAATTTTAATTTGTAGTCGACGCACCCTACTGTGAAACCCAACACCTGCGCCACCACGGTCTTGAAGCCGTCTCACCACGGCACCATGGAGTGAGGTCTGCACACCGAAGAAGAGGTGTCGGGACTAGAGGCAGCAACACCATCGGCACGCGCGAGGGCTCAACCTCCACCGTCAACGACGGTAGCTGACCGGACGCATTAGCACGAGCATACTAGGCCCAAAACAATGAACTTCGATAAGTCATACTGCTTGTTCAGAACAATGCAACTCTCTGCATGTAAACTTTGCATCGACCAAGAATATAAACTAATGAACTCTACTCACTTTTCTTTTATAATTGCATCGATATATGTTTTAAACTGATGACTACCACTCACTAAAATGCATGTTTTACACATTTGGTCTCAAACACGTCAACGCTGAACATATAACAAATGCATAAATATATGATCTATACACTCTTACAAACGACATGAAGGGGAACATAAGATCGCATCCACCCAATAGAACAGCACTGAGAAAAAGTACTCTGCAAGTGTTCCGTTCTCTCATCAGTGAATCTGCTGGTCTATTGTTACGTTCGTTGAAATGGAAACGATAAAATCATTAATGAGTTGAGATGTCACTACTGCCAATGAGATAGATATCTTCTACTTTATGACAACAAGAGATCATTGATCAGTTGTAGAACACACGTGACGTTTTCTTTTTTGAACTACAAACTGACGATCTTGACATGGGCATAAAAGGATATATAAAGGATAGCCTGTGTACTAGTATTGCTCGCAGACATAGATTTATTGTTTAGCCCTTTACATATAGCTAGCTCTCCTAACTAGGAGATGACACTCAAGCCACACGAGTGGTCCTTGGTTGCAGGAAAAGATTTGTAGAACATCAATTACACAAAAAAGTAGTATCAATTTGGAGTTCGACGTGTGTTGTGTGTTGGGAATGAGAGACATACGGAAACACGTCCTCCATTGTAGGTTGCATCAGACTTGATCCACTTCCCATAGTATGTAACGTAATCGAGAATGTTGAGCAAGACACGGCTGCCTGCAGACGACGCCGACCCTGATTAGCTGCCGGGGGAGGTTTTGCAGAAGCATCTCAACATGTACAACGTCAAGAGACTGAAGAAAGATCTGCTGGAGGAGTGTCCGGAGCACCATTTGCCATAGAGCGAAAAAGTGGCACAACACGTCACAGCAAAACACCTCCATGGCAGCTTGACATATGACACGTCATACCTCCACCGCTGTTACAAGATGCTACGAAAGGATGGCATGCGGAGCACAACCTGCATGTATTGCAATATGTGACTTGGAAGTAGATAAAGCATATACGTGCAACGTGATTTCCGAGGAGTCCTTTAGGGCAACACAACTTTAATGTGATTGTGTTATATACAACGGGTGAGTAAAATTCCTTACAAAAAAGTTACATCTACTGGACAACGCGACTTATCAATTCAGATGAATCTGAATATGAATTTTCAGAAACATCGTTTGCTAGATTTTTTATTTTATTTTTTTGGAAAAGGAGGCTTGCCCCCGGCCTCTGCATCCGAGAGATGCATGCGGCCATATTATTAAAAAAATCGAACCAAAGTCGTAGTCTTAAATTCAGTACAGCTCATAAACGGAGCAAAAGAGATAAATAAAAACTGAACGAAGAAAAAGCCACAACTGCCACGAACATAGGAATAGATGACTAGATACCTATCCTAAGATCGGATCGCCATCCAAACCGGTTGAAGATACATCGCCCTACCATCTCCGGTGGGCGGGCTTTAGTAGGGGACGATGGACCTCCTGGCTACACTTGGTGCGGAGGTTGATGGACGTTCAGCTCTCAGCCCAAGCAGATGCCGTGCACTGGAAGTTGACGGAGAATGGAGTGTCTAGGGTTAAATCTATGTACTTAGACCTCATTAATTCTGACTCAATCCCAAGATCGATACACATTTGGAAAGTTAAGGTTCCCATGCGCATCAAAAATTTTATGTGGTTTGTGCATAAGCAGGTCATTCTTATCAAAAATAACTTACTGAAGCGACAATGGGTCGGTAGTTCATGATGTTGCTTTGTGAATTCATGATGAAACAATCCAACATTTATTCATTGATTGCCCTCTCGCAAAGTTACTTTGGCGATCAATCCATGTAGCGTTTAGTATAACACCTCCATCTAGCATAGATGCGTTGTTTGGGACGTGGCTAAATGAAGTGCAACCAGACACTGCGTCAAATATTCATATTGGAATATGCAAACTTCTTTCGGCTATATGGAACTGCAGGAACAATATAATTTTTAAAGGATTATATATTCTAAACTTCTTGCAGGTTATCTTCAAATCTGCTGGGTGCAACCGATGGGAGATGGTAGCACGGGCTATTTTCAACTGGTTTGGATAGCGGTCACATAATAGGATAGGTCCTTAACGTCCACTTTATCCAGCTGGTTGCGGCTTTGCTTTTTTATTGTTAGCTTTTATGTTTTTGTGCTCCTGCTGTGAGCTGTAGTTTAGATACCAAACTTTGTTTTGGTCGAATTATTTTAATAACGTGGCTGCATGCATCTTTCGGATACACGGACAAAAGGAAATCCTCCTTTTTCAAAAAAAAAAGCTGTCTCCGAAAGATAATAGGACTGAAAATAACACCAAATCCAGCTTTTTACTCAGACTGAAAATAATGGTGCATGTGGTTTGTATGAGTACAACGGTGGGCATGCGAAGCATACAGATACAAATCCCCTCCAGGGGCTTTGGTGTTGTAATTAGCAACACGTCATAGTCCGGGTCATGACACTGTTGGCTCTGATAATGAAACCCTCGAATTAGTCTATAGGAGAATGCATGCACGGCGTTTGCCTTTTGGTGGCGCAAGGGGGAGAGGCGAAAGGCGGTTCCATCTGCAGGCGGCTACAATCTACGACGACATTCAGCGGCGATCTCGGGTATCTGAGCAGTCTTCAAGATGTAACTTTGACTACTAGTTTTTATGGTAGTATATTTTTATAATACCAATGAAAACTATAATAGTATTAAAATAATCTTTGACAGAAATATGTAGATATGAAGTTTCAACCAAAGTATGTAAGACAATGACAACAATAAGAGTTCTAAATGTTTGACTAAAGAACGTCCAAAACAATACTTCCACGAACCGGCGGATCCACGTAGGCCCGACCCATCCGGTGTCCCTGGATACTGGGTGGAAAGCCCAATTACCATATAATAGCCTAGATTTTTGGGCGAGAGAACCGGGAATACTTGATGTTGACCTGTGCGTTGCTTCGGTAATCTTGTCAAAATAAATGCATTATTAGGGGCTACATAAACAACTATAACTAATGAAAATAAAGTGTAAGAGTATTTCTTGATGTACACTTTAAAAAATTCAAAGAGTATATATCAAAAGCATGTATAAGAGAGAGAGAAATTAGATTGTAGTTAGACGAGCGTCATTTATATAAGAAAAGTGAAACATCAACTAAATAGGTATGCTCAAAATGCCCAAAACATATATTGTGTCCATGCGAGACACGACTAAGTCCGAAATAACTAATCTGGCATGGCAGAGCTGCATGGTTATACAGAAAACATAGCGTAGAAATTATGAGTGTGGCTATTCTGCACGCATGTGTAGATGCTCCCGACTAAATTGCTGAAGAGACCTTGGAGGTAGTGGAGCATGCAGCACTGTTCATGGTCGATTTTTTCTTTTCTGGCTTGAGGTCCTCTAATATCGTTTACCGACGATTTTTTGCACGCACTCAATAATCTTGCATGCAAAATAGATTCATATTTTTTGGAATTTTTGTGCAATTTTTTATTTTATTATTCACCAGCTGCAGACAAGCTCGGGCACCTTTCAGAATTATCAGTAACTTACATGCATTACTTGATAGTGTG
Source organism: Triticum urartu (assembly GCF_003073215.2). Classification (NCBI taxonomy): domain Eukaryota; kingdom Viridiplantae; phylum Streptophyta; class Magnoliopsida; order Poales; family Poaceae; genus Triticum; species Triticum urartu. The sequence continues at coordinate 696,747,501 of NC_053024.1, read as the reverse complement.
GCATGATTGTATGGCTAGGAAAAATATGCAGTTTTTTAACAATAGAGTAGTGTCAGTTCTGTTCAGAAAAGTGATGGAAAAAATATGCATTACTTGATAGTGTGGTATGATTGTGAACAAGATTATCAAAATTGTTCACAAATTTTTCTAAATTTTCAGAAAAACCGGAAAATATTTGCAAATTCAAAAAAAATGCATGAAAAAAAGCTTTCTAAATTTCAAGAAAAAATCTCGAATTTTAAAAAAATGATCACCTATGCCAAAAACTTGTTCACGAGTTCCAAAACATGTATGCCATTTCGAAATAAATGTTCGTGAATTTTAAAAAAATGTTCAAGATTTGGAAAAACTGTTCAGGGATTTGCAAAAAATGTTCATGATGAATTTAAAAATGCTTTAAATCTAAAAAAAGTGATGAAATTTTTCTGAAATCGATCGACAAAATTTGTTTTTGAAATTTTGAAGAAATTTTCAAAATTTAAAATTTGTTAACTGACTTGAAATTAAAAAAGATGATCCCAAATTTCAGAAATTTTCGTGAAACTTGGAAAGAAAGAGAATAGAGAAAATTAAATTAGAAAAAGGATTAAATAAAAATTAAAATATAAAGGAAAAAGGAAAAGAATAAAAATGAAATAAACCAAAATAAATAACAAAAAAACTCGCAGAACCGAACATGAGCTATTTGGGCTGACCCATTGCTCAAATGGGGGAGCAGCGGGGGTACGCGTGCGGTTGCTGGCGCGCACCCTACGCGCCGAATAAGAGAACCCGAAAAAATAGTGTAGCCAGCAGCCATGATTAAAGGATGACGTTGCTTCACCACAAGCGGGGAAAATCAGCTAGTTGGGGCTCCTATTTATATATAGTAGATTACAGCCATTGTGTATTCCAATAAAATGGTAGTTAAGGCATGAATAATGAAACGTAGGCTACCGGACATGATTGCGTGTGCATCTAACAGTTAGTGCCAAACGACCACGTTCACTCTCCGCCCTATCTTTCCCTAATCTCTTACTATCCTATCCTCCTAATAATAAAACACGGATTGACTCCGTGGGTTCACCGTCACAATACGTTTTTCCTGTAAATTTACGCATTCAGTTTTTTTTTCAACACGTCCATATTTTTTCCAACATCCAAGGTGGTACTAATCTATTTATATATCATATCCTACAAAATTCGTCTGTCACTTTCGATTTTCTGGCACGTACATTGCTCATCACATGGGCCTGGCTAGGCCCGCCAGGGCCCTCTCCACAATTTTTTGTTCTAATTTACCAACTTATATATGGATATAAGAAGAATAGTCCCATCTTGCTCCTTCAAATCAAATCCTACCGACTTATATGTGCTCGTCAGTTGTAAGAATCAAGCAAGCCAAGACACGAGGCAAGAAATAAAAGAAGAATAAAAAAAAGCAAAGAGGCAGTGGTGCGAGAAGAAAAGAGGGTTGTGCGAGGAAGATAAGAATCTCTAACGAGAAAGGAGGGGCGGGGCAGCGACAGGAGGTCGAACGAGGCGGCGGCTTGCTGTAGCAGACGGCAGCGCGGTGCAGAGTGCAGTCGCGGCGGTTGTGGCCACGGGCATCATTGGGGATGGAGGTGAGAGGCTCGGCCATGGACTTCTATACATCGGAGGCCTCGCTGCATCAAGTCAGCATCCAAAGGATGGGACAGAACAAAGAAATTAATCCTGCAGGGCAACGTGCGCGAGGACGGGGAAGGGGTGGATCGGGCGCGTGGAGGACGGTGGAGGGGAGGCGGCTCGGTGGTGGCCTCGATCCTGATCTGGATCAAGCTGGGGGGGGGCCTTAGAAACAGCGGCAGATGTTGAGGGAGTGTGCTGCGTGGTAGTAGTTCTATGCTTGGGGTGAGCGACTGAGACGAGGAGGAGGATGAGAACACAGGAGGAGGATGAGAATAGCTGTGCGTGGGGCCAGACGATAGAGGCCGCCCGCTCGAGACGGCTGGTTTGTCTACAGCTGGATATGGTTGGCCTAACGAGGGATGGACGTGGACACCCAGGCGGGCTGCAGTAGACACACTGGTAGAAAAAGGGCCCGTTGTCCCGGTTCGTAGGGGCCTTTTGTCCCGGTTCCTGAACCGGGACTAAAG